>NW_006399944.1:1741464-1766236 GCF_000299155.1 Elephantulus edwardii | reverse complement strand
CTTTGTAATGACCGTTTACACTCTTCCTGAATGATATCTTTGACATCCTCCCACAACTCATCTGGTCTTCGCTCATTAGTGTTCAAGACCTCAATCCTGTTCCTGAGATGATTCTGAAATTCAGGTGGTATGAAATCAAAGTCATATTTTGGCTACTTAGATAGATATAAATTTATTCCATGGAACTCAGATGGATTAAAAAATCACATTTTAATACTTTTGTTACACAAGCATAATCTAGTATCCAACCAGAAATTTTACCTTAGGGGTTTTTGGGTTTTTTTAATTTTTTTTTTATAAGAGAAGATACAACACTTTTAAAGTACTTGGGAAAAGTTCAAAGAGGCTTAACTGGTCAGAAAAAATGTAAGCAGAAGATGAACTTTTGCAGAATTCAAAATAATGAGACGCCATCTCACCCCAGTAAACAGCAGCAAAGTTTAACAGGACAGCAAGTAGTAAAGGTTGGAGAAGATGTGTAGAGGGAAATTAGAATTGATACATGAACAGAGATATATACACCTATATTCAAAGCAGCATTAGTTACAATATCAAGAAAACAGAAACAACTCAAATTACCATCAATAAACAAATGGATTGAGAAGTTGTAATACTGTCACACAATTGAATATTGTGCAGTATTAATGAATAACAATTTCCATAAAATACAATATAACATCAGAGAGTCTAGAACACATTATGCTGAGTAAAGTAGCTCCATCTCTTAAGGACAAATACTACATAAAATAATTATTGTAAAAGTAGAAGTATAACAGAGCAAAAAGTTCAAAAGGGAAAGGAGAGGAGGAGTAGAGGCAGAAAAAAGAGGAAGAAGGGAATTGACTAGGATAGCAAAGTTTAGTGGACAGATGGGAAGAAATGAAGGATTAGGAAAGATTCAATAGAGGCTTGAAAAGACAGGATAATAATAATAAGAATAGATCCATGGTAACTAAATATATAAAATACAATGTGTATGAATGATTTTATAAAATATAATGTGTATTATCTAAAAACAATATACATGTAAGATTATATAAAACACAGTATACAAGCATGAAACACAATGTATATGAATAATGGTAAGTAAACTGTGGTGATAAATTGTAAGTAAGCTATGGTGTTAGTAAATTACTTTTAAAATTGGCTTTACAATTCATTGTGTTAGCCTGGGCTGAGGAAATAGTCTCCAGCTACATTAACTATGGATACAAGTCATTAACAGCTGTGGGACAAATATAAGAGCACACTTTCCATATTGTGAGGGTGTGTGAAGACACCAACATAGGAGCAACAGTGTGACTTGTTGACTTAGCCCCATTTGTGTACTAAATATCCAGCTGCATCAAGCTGGTCAGTCTCTGAATTTTGCATGCATATGTCTCCTTCCTTACACAAAGAAATGTTTGCATTTCATGTTTACATTTCAATTTCTTCCCTTTGAAGAGGAGGGTCTGGGGTGGGATTATTCTGATGCCCATGAGAGATTGCTATTGTCAGGTCACAAAACAGATCCAGTGTCTACCACAAAGGCAAATGTCAAGATTTTCCTTTCCTATCTGATTAATAATAATTTCACAAAAATAATAATTTCCAGCCTCACTTTAACATTTACTTATAATTTGTACTCCTTTGCTTTCTTATTAATGAGTGAAACCTTCAACAAAATGATTATCTTTTCCACAAAGACGGTAAAACGATGGGAGCCTAATACTTCTCTACTCACTATAAGTTATCTCTGAATGTCAAACTTTATGATTGTATGTAATAGTTCTTGCTATGTGCCTAGACTTCCTTCTGAAAAATCCTCAGATTGACTATTGTTGCTCAAATAGTCACATAGTCAAATAGGAAGAGTGTGAGATCTGCCTATTTGCTGAGTGCTTGGACAAACTCACTACACCATTGCGTTTTGGGAGAGGCCTCAAGAGTATGTTTATGCTAGACTATAGAAGCTGACAGAGTGGTTGTTTAATATTTTTTTAGCTGGTAATATCATATCAGTTCTAGGTGATAAGGATACATTGTTGTAGCTGTGTATCATCGAGTTGTAACTGACCATCTAACAGGTTTTTACAGGCAGTAAATCAGGAGGAGACTGCCCATATTTCTCCTGCGGATTTGAACTGTACCTTTGCATTGGAAATGCAAGCTCCTAAATATCAGTTTGTTCTCCTGAAATCATCCTCTTGCTGTCTGTAAAAGATAATGAGCTGTCCTCTGTTCTATTTTACAGGCATCACTGTTGTTGTGTACTGTCAGAGCTGACTCATATGTGACCCTCTGGTAGGTTTTCAAAGGCAGTTAATTGCAGAAGAGGAGGAAATTGCCCATATTTTCCCCGCAGAGCAGATAGTGGCCTTGAACCACCTTCAGGAGTGCAGTGCAGTGCAGCTTCTTGCTGCTAGGACACCCAAACTCAGTAGTTGATGCTATACATGCATATTAAAATGCAGATGAAAGATGGTTCAAGACTTACTCAGAATGATCCTAGAGAAAGGCAAGTTGCTAAATATTGCCTCACTGTACTTTTTATTTTAAGTGACTGATTTTGATTTAGTTCTTGAGATCAGTTCATTCATTGCTCTAGTCTGCAGAAACACAGATAGATTTTTACCAACGTCCTGGCACATACTCAAATAGTTGACATTCTTTGCTTTTTTGTTTTCAATATATTAAAAAAGCCTTTTCTGATAAGGATAGGCATTACTTCATAATCCTCAATGTACTATTTCAAAGATCTCCAAGACTATCCTGTCATCTTATCAGCACGCCACTCTTCTTATGTCTTCACCAAAATTCTAAAGTTTCTTTCTTAAAGCTGGGACACATTTCTAGAAAACAAACTCAATAATTTACTTTTTAAAATAACTTTTTACAATTCCAAGATGGTGGTGGTGGAGAGTACAGTGTGAAGAGCTGGAGGAATAGCAACCTGCATAGAGATGGGCCACTAGCGAGTCCTTCATACCAGTCAGAGACCAACCATCATGGTGTGATGTGGACAGTAGGAATTTGAATCAGACCTTTGTTGGAACAATTCATTTCAGAGCTACAGGAACATAAAGCCGTGCCATGCCACAGTCCCACCGTGGTCTTGGCCAAAGCCAGAAGCCAGTGGCCAAGATGCACTGGGACTCATTTGAAAGGAGAAAGGTTAGTGGGGAAATTGGCTGAATTCTCTTAAGCCCCACTAAGACCCAGTGGATCTGTTGTGAGACATGGACAATAGGAATTTGAATCAGAACTCTTGTTGGAACAATTAGTTTCGGAACTACAGGAACAAAAAGTCGTGGTCACGCCATGTACCTGGTGAAAGCTGGAAGCTGCTAGTTGAGCTTTTGTGGGACTCTTTTGAAAGAAGAAAGCTTAGTGGGGAGTTTAAATGAATTCTCTTAAGCCCCACTAAAACCCAGTGGGTCTGTTGTGCAACATGGACAGTAAGAATTTGAAGAAGAACTGTCGTTGGAACAGTTAGTTTCAGAGCTACAGGAACATAAAGCCACACTGCTTTATGGGACTTTAACTGAGTCTTCTCTGATCCCTCTGGATTCAGGACCGTGCTTGGGCAGGGGGCGCTGTGCGAGGGCACCTAAGTAAGTGCCACTGGAAAGGAACCACTGAGTGAGAACTGCTGGGTGAGAGAAGGACAGCTGGAATTTGAGTAGGGACCTCAACCATGAACACACGACCTCTTGTAAATCCAGCCTGTACATCTGGCAGTTCTCTGTTGACATATTGCTACAAATGTTTTTGGATAATTTTCAGAAGAATCTTGCTTGCCTGTATTAGTGATATTGTTCGATAATTTGTGCACTCTGTTGGGTCACCTTTCTTTGGAATGGGAACAAATATCGATCTTTTCCAGTCAGTTGGCCAGCTGGCTGTCCTCCAGATTTCTTAGAACAACTTAGTGAGCACATACAGGGCAGCATCTGTTTGTTGAAATATGTCAATTGATATGCTGTCAACTCTGGGAGCCTTGTTCTTTGCCAATTCCTTCAGAGCAACTTGAACTTCCTCCTTCATCAACAAATGCTCTTGCTCACATAGTATTTCATGAAATTCCTCTGTCAGCCAATTCCTTCTCATACAGTGACTCTGTGTACTCCTTCCATCTTCTTTTAATGTTTCCTGTATCATTTAACATTCTACCCAAAGTATCCTTAAGTATTGCCAACCGTGTCTTGAATTTGTTTTTCAACTCCTTAAGCTTAAGAAACACTGAGCAAATTTGGCCCTTTTGATTTTCTGACTCCAGCTCTCTGCACATTTCATTATAGTATCTTGCTTTGTCGTCTCAAGCTGCCTTTTGAAATTTTCTGTTCTTCTCTTTGATTTCTTGAATGGTTACTAGGAGAAATAAAAACCGAAATAAGAATGTTTCTTGAAAAAAATTACAACAGAACACCACTTATCAAAACCTTTGGGAAACATTCAAAGCAGTAATAAGAGGCCAATTTAGAGCAATAAGCAAACATATCAAAAGGCAGGAAAAATTACCATTGACTCTCTAACCTAGCATCTCCAACAAATTGAAAAACAACAGCAAGAAAACCTGACAGCCTCTAAATAATTGAAATTATAAAAATTAGAGCAGAGATAAAGGAAATAGAAAATAAAAAAACAATTGACACCATCAACAAAACAAGGAGTTGGTCCTTTAAAAAGGTCAATAACATTGACAAACCACTAGCAAAACTAACAAAAGAAGGAAAAGACACAAATAATCTGAATAAGAGATGAAATGGGTAACATCACAACAGAACCAACTAAAATAAAAGGGTTAACATTATAATATTATGAAAAATTATACTCAAACAAATATGAAAACCTAGAGGAAATGGACAAATACTTAGAAATTCACAACCTACCTAAACTGACACCAACCAAAATGGAACACCTGAACAAACCCATTACAAAAGAAGAATTTGAAAAGGAAATAAAATTCTAGCCAAAAAAAGTCCTGGACCAGATGGCTTTACAAGTGAATTTTATCAGACATTTACAGAGGAACTGTCACCAATCCTATATAAATTATTTCAGAAAATAGAAAAAGATGGAATTCTCCCAGACTCATTCTATGAAACAAACATATCCATGATACCAAAACCAGGCAAAGATACCACTAAAATAGAAAACTGTAGGCCAGTATCTCTTATGAACACAGATGCAAAAATCCTGAATAAAAATCTGGCCAAATAGAATCCAATGATACATTAAAAAAATAATTCATCATCAACAAGTGGTATGCTAGGATGGTTCAACATAAGAAAAACAATCAATGCAATTCATCACATTAACAAAGCATAGAACAAGAACCACATGATCCTATCAATTGATGCAGAAAAGGCCTTTGACAAAATCCAACATCTTTTCCTGATTAAAACACTTAATAAAATAGGATTAGAGGGGAATTTCTTCAACATAGTAAATAGTATATACACAATCCAGAAAGCCAACATTGTTTTAAATGGAGAGATATTAAAGGCATTCCCCTTGAGAATAAGAACCAGGCAAAGATGCCCACTATGACCTCTCCTATTCAATATTGTATTGGAAGTCTTAGCAATAGTGATAAAGCAAGAGAAGGAACCAAGAGGTATCCAAATTGGCAAAGAGGAGGTAAAAATATCTCTCTATGTAGATGATGTGATAGTTTATAAGAAAACCCTAAAGACTCAGCAAGAAAACTTCTGGGTATAGTTGACCAATTCAGCAAAATGGCAGGATACAAGAGCAACATACAAAAATCAGTTGGATTTCTCTACAGTGACAAAGAGAATACAGAACTGGAGCTAAGAAAAACAATATCCTTCACAATAGCTAATCACAAAATTAAATGCTTAGGAGTAAACCTAATCAGAAACACAAAGGAAAATACAACACATTATTACAAGAAACAAAAAGAGAACTGAAGAAATGGAAGAATATCCCTTGCTCATGTATAGGAAGACTCAATATGGTGAAAATGACAATACTACCAAAGGCAATTTACATGTTCAATGCAATCCCAATACAAATACCAATACCAATTCCACTCTTCAACGAGATAGAAAAGGTAATCTCTAGTTTCATTTGGAATGGAAAGAGGTCCAGAATAAGCAAAGCACTCCTTAAAAAGAGAAACAAGGTAGGAGGCATCTCACTCCCTGATTTCAAATCCTACTACACTGCCGTGGTAGTCAAGACATCATGATACTGGTATGATGACAGACACATTGATCAGTGGAATAGAATTGAGAACCCAGAAATCAGCCCATTTACCTATGTTCAACTGATTCTTGACAAGGTGATGAAATCAATTAAGTGGGGAAATGACAGCCTTTTTGTTGTTGTTGTTTCTTTTTAAAAATTTTTTCATTATTATTAATTTTAATGAAAGTTTACAGAGACTGAGGATTTCCATTCATTCATAGTTGTACTCTTCCCCTTGCCCACACCTGCTTCACTCCAATTCACTCTTCTCTTTGAAAAGTAAAAAAAAAAAATTCCCCCAAGTCCATGCCACTATGCAGCCTTCCTTCTGGACTCCTGTCATGACAATAAAATAATGCCTAATTACATATCCCCTTTAAACAGCATTTGTAACAAATGGTGCTGGAAAAAATGGAAAACTATCTGTAGAAAACTCAAGCAAGATCCACACCTCGCTCCATACACAAAAACCAATTGAAAGTGGATTATGGACCTAGGACTAAAGCCAAGGACTATGAACTTCATTAAAGAAATGCTTGGAAGAACTCTAGAAGTCCTAATCCACAGCATAAACAGTCTTCCAAGCATCCTGGAATATCTATATCCAGGAGAGGATAAAATAGATGAATGGGGCCTTCCGAGATTTAAATCCCTATGCACATCCAAAAACTTCTCCAACAGGGTAAAAGCAGAAGCCACATATTGGAAAATAATGTTTGATAATGACATATCTGACAAGCAATTTATATCTAGAATTTATAAAATACTTGAGCACCACAACAAGATAAAGGTAAATAACCCAATTGAAAAATGGTCACAGGATATGAATACTTCACCAAAGAAGACATTCAGATGGCTAACAAACACATGAAGAAATGTTCAAAATCCCTAGCTTTAAGAGAGACGTAAATCAAAACAACTATGAGATATCATCTCATCTCAGTAAGAATAGCAAAATTTAATAGAACAGCAAACAATAAATGCTGGCGAGCTTGCAGAGAACCTGGAACCCTTGTTCACTGTTGGTGGGAGTATAAAATGGTGCAACCACTAGGGAAGGCTGAATAGCGCTTTCTCAAAAAGTTGCAAATAGAAATACCATTTGAACCAGCAATTCCACTAATGGGAATTTACCCTAAAGAAACCATAACTGCCGCCCAAGCAGATATATGCACACCCATGTTTATTGCGGCTTTGTTCACAAGAACAAGGAGCTGGAAACAACCTATGTACCCATCAACAAACGAATGGATAAAGAAGCTCTGGTATATTCACACAATGGACTACTACTCAGCATTGAAAAGCAAGGAACTCATGAAATATTATGCAAAATGGATGGCCCTGGAGGACATTATGCTGAGTGAAATATCTCAGTCACAAAAGAAGAAATATTGCATAGGGGTATTGCTGTTAAATGAAACTGACATCAGGGTTGAGGGAAGATAGAAAAGGAAGGGAGGAATGATGTCTATTGCACTGAAACAAATGAGGGAGAGATCTGTTTAAAGGGATATATGAACGGGCATTTTTCTCATTACGGAAGTCTAGAATTAAGGCTGCATAGTGGAGTGAACTTGGTGGGAAGGATTACATAACAATGAAAGAGCTTTTCTTTTCAAGGAGAAGAGTAATTTGGAGGTGAGGGGGTGGGCAGGGAGAAAATTGCAACAATGAATGACTGGAAATCCTCAGTCTCTGTAAACTTTCATTAAAATTAATAAATAAAAAATAAATTTTTAGACAAAAAAATTTACTTTTTACAAGAAAAGAAAATCGATTTCCCCCCACAGTTTACTTCAATCTATTACTTTGATATTTTATGTTTAGAATTCAGGGTGTTTTCATACCCCAGAATTCTGAAATGCTGACTATCAGGCATATTTTTTATATAGGAAAAGATACTTCATTTTTGGAACTGAAGGTTTGAGAAAGAACTTTAAAAATAAATTTCTATGCTCCTCTGGTTTTGTGATTCTCTAATAATGACAGAAAAAATCCATGTTTCAGGCAAACTACTAAGACTACATTCATCTTTTCCTTTCCAAACATTTTGATTATCATTGTATATTCCCAGGTGATTGAATGCATTATACACACTTTCAAAGCCAGTTATATCATATCCACTACTATTTCCCGCATTTGTCTTTTTTGGAGTCTACATTCAATTTTACCTAAGAGTTTTCCAGCAGGGTCACAGCTGTAACTGGTTTCTTGAATAGTCTGAACTCAGTGGGGAACAACTATGAAATAGTTCTGTTTCTCTCCAGTCCCTGACTGGAACCATGTTTAAATGAATCTCTTTCTTGAATTTTAACAACATCTTGGACAGATTAAAATTTGGGTCACTTTTGATTATTTAAAATGAATCTTGTAACTGACTGAAACCTTAACTCTTTCTTTCTCCCCAGTGGATCTGAAATTGGGGCTGGGTATAGTTTATTCTTTCATTACTCTCTCTCTCTCTGTGTTTGCCTGATGGTATTAGAATACCTTTCAAAGAACTCTTCTCTTTCTCATCTTTCTTCTTGGACTCCTTTAATCAAACAGGCCAGGGAGCAGCAGAATAATAAAATGCCATATATGTATCTGGCAACTGTTGTCAATCATCACTGTCTCATGGCTTACGCTGACTTACTGTTGCTAATCTGGCAATGCTGGCTCTGTAGTGAAGCAGGTGTGTGCATTCTGTACTCTGTGGGAGCCTCCTGTTGCACAGCTTTGACATGGGAGATCTGGTTACAACTCCAGCTTTTCCAAATATATACAGATTTACTACTGTAGTTTCCTCAATCAGCTGTCAGCTTTCCTGAGTGGCATACAGCAGGTCTGCTCATGTCTTGAGCCTACAAGTTGCTCTAGTTGTTTTTGGTTCTCTTCATAGTGTCGACTTGTAATATGGGACCTATGCATATCCTGTTATCAGGCCTTACTAGAAAATTCTGGGTATCTGAGAAAAACCCCATTCATCAATGCTTGTACCAGCCAAGACAGGCACAGTTATTATTATAAGTATTGTAGAAGTTTTACAACTATAAGTAGGAATCCAGGACTATGGTGGAAATCCACCATGCCACATACTATCATAATGTTATCTTTGTCAAGGAATTGAATCCAATGTGTAAGTTTCAAAATAGAACAATTTCTTAGAAGTTTCTTGACTCTAATCTTCACGGAAGATCACCAGGCCTTTCTTTCATGGTACTGCTGAGTGAACTTGATAAACCAGTGAACTTGATAAGCCCAAGTGCCCTGTTGTAGCCCAACAAAGTTTAATTCTTGCTCTTACTATATGCTCAGTGAATGTTAACAGGAGAATTTTGTGTATCAGGTCTTCAGGAACCTCCATAAATAAGGAATGCACGTAATTAGCTTTCATCGGTTACAGCTATTTGGCATAAAAATAGTATAATCAGCATGGAGGACTCATCCCTTGAACCTCTACTATCTCTTTCTCTCTCTCTAGAAGAGAAAACAGCATCAATAGCACAAAACTGATTTTCTATGAGGTCAGACATGCAGCCATAGTTCTGCACCTCCTTTTTATTCTATTGCTTTTCCCAGGGCTCCAATGACTCTATTTTGGAGTCTGCTAATCTGTTGCAATGGCTGCATGGAGCTCATGGACCATACTCAGGATTATGGATATTATTAGGGACATTAATTCAATTAAGAGACAAGATACAATATTTCAGTCAAGACAGCTTCTCCACTGGGCTTGCAGAACTTCTGGTCTTCTGCCTTGAGATTCTGGCCCAGTGCAACAAAACTCATTCAACATTGTCAGTTATGGTGCTGTCTCTCTTTCTGGCAACAAGCTGAGGCCAAGACCCTCGGCTCTAGCTCTATGGGGCAGATGAAAGCTGAATTCTATTGCACATTGATCTGGTTCACTGCCACCTCTGCTGCTCCTGCTGATTTGATCTCATTTTCTATGTAACACAGGAATCTCAGACTCAAAAGTGTATGTTGTACTCTAATTTCTCTTTTGGTTTTGTTTCGGGGTTTTTTCCTGGGCCAAATTTGACTTGCTATTTAATATTGTTTAAAAAATTAAAATTTATTCATTGTTGCATATTTTCTCCCTCCTTCTTTCCCCCTCTTCCACCTCACGCCACAATACACCCCTTGATTCAGATTTTTCTCAAACATGTAATGCATAATCTTATATTCCTTTTGGACAATTTTCCCCCTTCTCTGTCCTAATGCAGTGTTTATTATCTATCCATTTTAATCAGTGGACACAAGAAGCTGGCCTTGCCTGTGTACTATGAGCTTGGTAGGCAGATCAATAATCTCTCCATGTCCAGATATGTGAGGGTGCTGCCTGCAAGCCATGGAGAGGATACCATAGGAATGGCTGGCGATCGGGTGTTCCCAAATGTGCAGGTGGCCGGGTGAGGCTGGTGGTGATAGTAGTCTGGCAGCTGATGCTGAAGTGCTGGTGTAGCAGCTTCTTGATCAGATGCAGCTGCTCCACTACCTGGACTTCCTGCCAGGAGCCAGGAATCTTCAAAGGCCCCAGTCTAACCAGTTCTCAGAAACAGAGAAGCCACAGCAAGTGTTGCCTTGTGGAGGCAGAAAGTGGTTGCATAGCTGCTGCGTGAGTAAAAGAAGCCAGGAGGAGAAGAAAGAGGCGTCAAAGGAACAAGAGGCACTACCAGGTCTGGATGCCACTTTCCCTTAAAAAAAAAAAAAAGAAAAAAGCAAGTAAATAAAAAACAACAACAACAAAACGTCTTACGGGACTGAGGATATATATATATATTCAAAAGTTGCCTGAAAGGATATTAGAAATTCAGTGATGGTATATTTGTAGTTGCTTCTAACTTTTAATATTTTAATTTGCTCATCTGTGATGCAGCTGTGGAATGCATAAGAATTCTTAGTAATCCTGATCTCTTCCCCCCAAAAATGTTTCTAAGTTATTCTAGTCTTATTCAATCAAATAAAATTAATTTAGTTGCTTTATCAAAAAAGCTTAGCTTTCTTGATTAGCTTCCTCTCACACTCAGCACAGTCTTATTAGCTTTATTTTCAAAATATATCCACAGTTTTGGCAGCTCTATTCTACCATTCAACTCTAAGCTATTCACCTCCTAATAGGTTGTCCAACTTTCACAGCTTAACCATACGCAAATATTCTCAGCACACTCATTACAGCAATGTCTTTAATGCATAAATCATATTATAAAACTTCTCTCAAAACCGTCCTAAGGTTTCTGGTTTCCCTACAAGAACTGGATCCAACAATTTAGTCCCCTTACAACCTTCTCTGTTACTTTCTTCTTGCTCACTAGCTGTTTTTGCTACAGGATCTCCCTTTGTTTTTGGGTGTGATAAGTCAGATCTCTTCATAGTGAACCAACAAAAAAAACAAAGTGAAACTCTGTTTGATCCTGCATCATTCTCACAATCTCTACTATGTATAAACCATTGGTGCAGACGTCATATCAACCCTTCTTATTAAGAGTCTTCCTCTTTTTTCACTGACCTACTTTTCCAAGTTTGGAATTTCAGCTTGCTCGGCTCCACAATCAACACAGTTGGCAATAACATTCAGGAAATAAACAAAATTAAATAAATAAATAGCATTGAGGAGATTTGCTGTCACGGACCTCTCCAACTTGCTAAAGAGCAGTGATGTCAATCTAGAGACAAAAGTGCACTTGATCCAGGCCATGATCTTCACAATTACTTGTTATGCATCAGAGAGCTGGACAATGACTAAGGATGACAGAGGAAGAATTGATGCCTTTGAGTTGTGGTGCTGGAGAAGAGTATTGATCATAACATGGATGGCCAAGAGAAAAATAGGTCTGTCTTAGAGAGAGTGAAATCAAGTTTCTCCTTGGAAGCAAGGATTTTGCAGCTCTATCTCACATTCTTTGGGCATGAGACCAGGAGGTACTGGTGCTTGGAGAAGGCCATCGTGCTTGGAAGGATAGAGGGACAGTGCAGGAGAGGAAGACCCTGGATCAAATGAATTGACATTGTAATTGGGGTAACAGGATTAGGTGCATCTGAATCCATGAAATTGGCTCAGTGTAGGGCAGGATTCAGAGCTGCTGAACATTGGGTCACTATAAGTCACAGACACATACAACAACTTTTCCAAACATTATTTCCTTTTCTAGGACTACTTCCTCTTTGATAATGGTCTAAAACATACAAAACAAAATCTGACAGCACCTCTTGCAAGACAAATTTCTTAGTTCTTTTGAGAGTTCCATGGTATATTCAATATTTTTCACTAACACCACAATTCAAAGGCATCAATTTTTCAATCCATTTTCTTTTTTCCCTACTAGTTTATTTACAAAATTTGAAAACACTGTTTTCAAGAACAAATTCTTTCAATTTCCCAAATTCTTTCAATTTCCCAAATTGCACAACCCCATGATTAATCTCATCTTCCCCCTGCATATCCTCATCCCCCTGTTTCTACCCTCTCCCACCCCTCTTGGATCCTTATAGTCATTATACAATAATGGTTTTATAAAATATTTATCCTTGTGGGACTGAGTTAGTTCACTCAGCATAATGTTCTCCAGTCCCTCCCAAGTTAGGTAATAATTTACAAAATCATTCCTCCTACATGCTGCATAGTATTCTATTGTGTGAATGTACCATAATTTCTCAATCCATTCGTTTGTGGTTGGACATTTGGCTTTTTCCATGTTCTTGTGATGGTGAACAATGCTGCTATGAACATTGGTGTACAAATCTCAGTTTGTGCCTCAGTTCTCATATTCTCAGTTTATATTTTAAGTAGTGGAATAGCTGGGTCATATGGAATTTCTGTCTTCAGCTTTCTGAAGAAGTGCCAAACTGCCTTCCAGAGTGGTTGTACCATTTTGCAATTCCACCAACAATGTATTAGAATTCCTTTCTCACCACATCCTCTCCAACATTTATTACTTGCTTCCCTGTTAAACTTTGCCACTCTTATTGGAGTGAGATGGTACCTCATTGTGGTTTTGATTTGCATTGCTCTTATTGCCAGTGATTTGGAGCATTTCTTCATGTGTCTGTTGATGATTTGAATATCTTCCTCTGTGAAAATTCTTTTCATGCCTTTCCCTATTTTGTAATTGGATTATCAGTCTTTTTCTTGTGGAGACTCAGGAGTATTCTGCAAACTTTTGTTATAAGACTCTTGTCTGAGATGGTATTACCAAATGTTTGTTCCCAGTCTGTAGATTTTCTTTTCACCCTGTTGGAAAAGTTTCTGATGCACACACAGATTCATGGACAGGAAGACTCAATGTTGTGAAAAAAGACATTACTACCAAAAGCAATCCACATGTTCAATGTAATCCCTGTCAAATATCAAATTCATTTCTTAAGGATATTTAAAAGAAAATTATCAAATTTATTTGGAGAGTTAAGAGACCCCAAATAAGCAAAACTCTTCTGAGAAACAAAAATGAGGTTGGAGGCATAACACTCCCTGACCTCAAAACCTACTACATAGCAGTAGTAACCAAAACAGCATGGTACTTGTACAATGACAGGCACATAGACCAATGGAACCAAGTTGAGAACCCAGAAATATAATCCAGCTATCTATGGTTAACTGATCTTCAACAAGGAAATCAAAACTATCAAATGGGGAAATGAAAACCTCTTCAACAAATGGTGCTGACAAAACTGGACTTGCATCTGCAGAAAGCTGAAACAGGGTCCACATCTTCTACCATATACAAAAATCAACTCAAGGTGAATCAGAAATCTAGAAGTAAAGCCCCAAACCATATCATTCATAAGAGACAAACTGGGATCAAGCTTAAAGAGCTAGTCCCACTAAGGAGACTGCCACATACAACCAGAAATGCACAATCTGAAGAGGATAAAATTGGTGCATGGGACCTTCTAAAGATTAAATCAATCCATTTTATTTTTCATTATTTCCCTGGTTGTGTGTTGTTGAGTTCTAGCTGACCCTCCAGTGAGTTTTCAGAGGCAATGAATCACTTTGATGGAGATTGACAATACTTCTCCAGTGTAGCATCTGGTAAATTTGAACCATGAATTTGAACATTTGGTTTTGCAGTGCAGCTTAAACAGTAAGCTACCTTATCTCTGTTTAGTAGTCCTAAAATGTCTTGCTATTCATTGCTATTCAATGGCTTGCTATTCATTTTTCTACTGTACATACACATGGCTGATGATGCCTGCTCAAAGCTCCTTTGTTAGTAGAAACTTGACTAACCAATCTCTTAAAATTGCTACACGCCACTTCTTGTCTTTCTAGAATTTATCACCACTTAACTACTGAACTTATTAATTTTAAACTTACTTAAGGAGGCTCATTTTTATCCCTTCCTCTTATCTTATCTTTTTACTTTACTACATTTCTAGCACTTAAAGTGAAGAAGGCACAAAGCAGGCATTGAGAAAAAGGTGTCATATTAATGTGTAGAATAATATTGGCATATGAAAATGTAGGCAGGTCCAACTAACCAAAGTGAGTATTCCCGAAGAACTTTCTGTGATGAAAAGATGATTTTGCCATACCTAACTGGGTAACCATCTGGAAAAATATACAACTTGACTCCCTGAAAAGTTGTTACTCAGGCCAAAATAGATTATAGATACACACAAAATTTAGATACTTTTAAAAAATGATGAAAACACTAAAAAAAGTAATAGGAATTCAGAAAAATATTTTTACTTTGATGTATAATCCAGATACTAGAAAATAAAGATATGCTAAAATAAATGGAATAAAATATTCAAATTTTGAGTAGAAAAATATACCACAAAATTTCAAAAGAGATAGAAAAAAATATATTTTTAGTTCATAAAATGGCCAACCAGGTAATTTTTTGCTTTACAAACAGTTCTTACCAATTAATAAAAAGGGCAAGGAAGGGAGAAAAAAATCCAGAAGTAAAGGGGAAGTAGGGGATTAATCATTGATTGGGTTGTACAATCTGATGGTGGAGGAGAGAGAAATTGAAAATAAATTGTTTGAATTTGTATTCAAGGTTTGCAAATAAACTGGCAGGAAAAAAAATCAGTAAGTTAAAAATAACCAAAAAAAATTTCACAATAAAATGTAGAAACAATATGATGAGCAAGAAAAAAAACCCCTCAATATGGATCTTAAATATAGGAAAAGCACAATTTCAATATTCACACTGTAAAAATTAGAAACAAAATGAGGTAGAACTTATAAACCCTTAGCATTGATCAAAATAATTTTCTTAATGTCTAGTGTTTAATAAAATAGTGTTAAGTTACAGTCCTAAGAGAAATAGTAAGTAATCAAGAAAAAAAGGGAAAATCTTCCAAAATATAAAAGTAATTAAGATTCCTTTACAAGTTTTCGAAGTATCTTTCATATTGACACTTCGTTTTTCCCAGAAAAGTCTGCCATCCTTTGAAATGCTCTGGGATACTTGCATTTGAAGAAAAAGAAAATGATCCCTGAGCTGATAAGCTTGAGTGAGGGAGTGTGGAGTTGTTGCATTTTTGATATGTTGGAGGATGATTATCAAGAATGATTTCTTCTATTTTTTTACTGGGCACAACATTTACTGAATGGAAAATTTGTGGTTATTTGTTTTGCTTTGGGAACTTTACATGTTCCAAATTATAAAATCATCAATATCACACCAAAATTAGAAAATATTATTTTGTTGTTGTTAAGTGTCCTTCTGTCAACATCTAACCTCATGTACAAATGAGATGGGACCATTGTGCTCCACAGGACTTTCTTTCTAGTCTTAGTCTGACAGCTCCACCGACACTTGTTTAGCATCATAACAGCATGCAAGACTGCACTGACAAATAGATGGTCATTGAACTTTGAAAGACTTGGCTGAAAATAGAACTTTAATGTCCCACACGAAAAGTTGGCATTTTACTACTGAGCCATTTACGCTTCTGTAAGTGTGATAAAGCCCCCTCCTTCAATATTGGGACCCTTCCTGTGGGTGATCTGAGTGTAGTACTCATTTGAGTTATATTACTGACACTATCTGCAGTAATACCTGCTTTTCTGGCAAGAATCTGAACAATTAAAAAAATTTTTTTTTAATCTGTAGCCTTTGATTTCCAAAGCATTTTCACAAAAGGAAAGACAATAAATTAATTAATGTAATGCTTCCTCTGGAGGGCTCTGGAAGAAGGGAAAAGAATATGTAAGGACAGGACACTTAACTGTCTGACACAACACTTTTGTATTCTTTTACATCTGTCCCCTTAATCTCTCTTCGCCTGTCTGGTTTTAATTCATCTTGAATTTTCCACGTCTCACACCTCTCAGTCTTGCCTGGAGATTCAAGGACTGTCTCAGGCAGGCTTGAGTTGTCAGGATGGGTCATAAGAGGATATGGAGAGAAAGAACTGGTATTGAGTCAACGAGTCTCTTAAATCTTGCCTTCTTTTAAGTTCAGAACATAAACTACTGGTAGGAAACTGTAAATCTTTCACTATAGTGAAAGGACTGTAACACTTTTTTTCTTCCAGTTCTCAAGGTTAACAGAAAAACATTTGTCCTGTCTGACTTTGTCAGGTTGGTCCAGACATAGTGGTAGAAGGCCACAGAACTAGAGAACAAACACCATCTCTGAAGTCTCTGCAGGAAGGAACTTTGCATCCACACAAAAATGCTTTTATGGTCTGGCTTCTGTTCTTTTGCGTAGACAGGAAATCCAAATGGGAAGTGGGATTCTTCCTTTAGGGAGATCTGCTTGGAATTTCAGTTCCCAAGCCCCACTTCACTATGGTTACATTTTTCTCTCCCTGATAATGATGATCCATAAACAATCTTGGTCTCTATTGCAAGCCAGATATGTATGAGTTACACATTATGATGCAAAGAGAATTACAAAAGAAAAGATAAACTGGTGCAGTACGTTCTTTGTGACATTTAGAATTCTGTTGAGAAGAATTTTCCTATGCAAAGGTCTTCCCCCCCCTTAAGACTTTTGAAATGAATAATAATTTTTTTTAATAAATTAAACATTTACTCCTCAGTGTCTACAGTATTTGAAATGCAAAGAGTGCTTCCGTTGGCTTTTCTGGAAACAAATAATTTTCAGAGATTTCTTAAAATGTAAAGATACTGACATCCTCAGGATTAATTAAGTCAAAAGTTTAAATGTGTCCAAAGTTTGAGAAGATAGATCTGGAGTTTATTTACCTGTTAACCTGGCTACACCATTGCTTAGTATTTGCATTTTGTTAAATGACATGTAAGATACTGAGCCTGGGGGCCTTAGCATTGTTGAAATGCCTTTTGTGATGTTTTCATTACTACATAGTTACAGATATCTTTGAATGTGCTGTTGTTCGATTCTGTTTAGTTGACTATGACTTAGAGTAGCCCTATCAATGATAGATCTGAATCTTGTCCTACACTGAGCCCTCCTGAGCATCTCTGATAAGCTGGAGCTCATTGTTTCAGTTACTGTATCTATCCATCTGGTTGAGAATTGTCCCCTCTATCCTTTCCTAATGTAATGTCCTTTTCCAAGAACTAATCCCATCTGAAAATGTATCTGAAGTATGTGAGACAAAGTTTCACCATCCTTGTCTTTAAGGAACACCCTAGTTGCTAGACAGACTTGTTTGTTCTTGTATAGAAAATGGAATCATTCTGTTGCTTATGTCTCAATGGGCCTTAACCAAAGAAAAAGAGAAAAAGAGGAAGAATAAAATGAATAATGGTGAATAAAAAATTAATTAAAAAAGAAAATTAATCTCAGAGATTAGAAAACTACAATTGTAGACATATCTGTTTCCTGATAGCAGGATGGGATGAGACTAGAACACAAAACAGTCAGGAGACTTTTAGTGTTTTCTGGTGACCTAATTAATGGTACACTATTCTTATCCCAGAGGCATGTGGTTTGAATCCACCAGCCACTCAATGAGAAAAGACTGGGTAATCTCCTCTCATGTGACTAGCTGCCTCTGAAAACCTGCTGGACAGTCAGCTATGACTTGGCTCCAACTCAAAGGCACACAACAAAAACAACAACAACAACAGCAACAACAACAACATATATGGCTAAAGCATTCAGCTAATATTAAGAAAGTCAGTAGTTTGAACCTGTCAGCTTGTCTGAATTAAAACCATTTCAGCTGGAAAGGATCTTTTGGGAAAAATAATGTATTCAAACTTTGTAAATTAATCAGTATAAAATTTCAAAAACTCAACTTCTGTAAAGATTTTTAGCCTTAGAAAACCAATTCTACTCTACCTTGTAGGATTACTGTGAGGCAAAAATGGATCAATGCCAGTGGATTTTGTTTTGTTTCATATGTGATCTTAGTTGCTTTTGTTATCAAATTCAGTTGTTAACAACTTGGTTCTAACTGAATACACTATTTCTGCTATGAAAAGAAAGACATGATTATCTGCTTCTGTAAATATTTCCACTTTGGAGCCCCTTGGGGAAGTTCTATTCAGCTCTATACAGTTGCTATGAGTCAGAATCCTCTTGACAGCATACACAAGCAACATATGTTTTAGAGACTAAAAATTTGAATAATTGAACCTGTTATTTTTCCACTGGTGGTTTTTAATCCTGAAAGACAGGCAAGTGGTGTTTAAAGACATTTTTGGTTGTCACAGCTTGGGTGAGGAGGTTGGCATTGGCATCTAATGAATGGAAGCCAGGAATGTTGCTAAATATCCTATACTGTGTAGAACACTCCCTAACAACGGAGAATTCTCTGGCTCCTAATGCCAACAATTTAGAAACACTGGCTAATCAAATTTGTCATGATTTAAAAATAACACATCAAAGCCCAGAAACACAGAAATGAAACTTTCTAAAATCTCTAGCCATTCTTGATTTTAAAGTCTGATCTGTGACCTAGCACTATTGAATTATCCAGATTCCCACTAAACAGAATTTTGTAACACTGTGCTATTTCTTTCCCCCCTTATTTGCATTTGAAGCTCTTCAACAATGTTATGAGGTTTCCCTCCTGTAAATTCCCTTCCTCCTATGCAAAACTTCCTGCTGTTGTTATTCCTCCAAACTTGAACTTTGTATAGTAGGAAAGGTGAACTATGCTCTAGGCAACTATTGTATTGTGGTTCCTTTCTACATGCAAATACCTTTCCATAGAGTGAACTCTTGTGGCAATAGGCTAGCCCCTCATTTAAATCCACAATAAAGTTCAGTAAAGTGGCTCAACAAACTCTTTTATGGATCAAATTCTAAGGGAAGAAGTATCTTTAGGTTAACCTCTCTCATACCTATGTTGTAATACTTATTACTTTTTAATATTTCTTGACATGTGAGTTTTGTTCACTAGCTCAAGTTTCCAAGTCAAATTTCTTTCCTGAGCTGCATTACTGGTAGGTTCATATACAGTTATTTGCTTTTTCTTAGGATCACAGGCTTCTCAAATTTATTTCCTTAGAGCTATACTTGCTTCCCTCTTTGCTTGCTTCTCCTCCACAAATGTTCTATATCAAAATAGATACAGAAAACTGTAGGTCATCCTCCAGACCCTTCTCCCGCTCTCTTAATTACCTCACATTCCTTATTCTTCCCATTTCTGTGACCACTGCTTTAGTTCAGAACCCTCATCATTCTTACCTGCTTCTAGTGGCTCATCATGATCTATAGATAAAATCTAAACAATGTAAACTGACTGTCTGAGGCCCTTCATTATTACTATTTCTAACATTTCCCTAACATCATCTAATCTCACACCTTCATAAATCTCCCAACATATTGGACAATAAGTTTCCTTAAGTTACTGTACATTTACAACCCTGTGCTTGTTTTGTTTCCTTAGTTTCTTGTCTCCTACCTTTGGCCCCTTACTCATAGGTGTCACTGCTGCTGTCAGATGGAACCTGGCTGAAAGCAGAAAATAACGAATAATGTGTATTTGTGTTTTAGTGATTATGAAAAGGCATTTGATTGTGTGGATCATAACAAATTATGGCTAACATTTAGAAGAATGGTAATCTCAGAACACTTGATCATGCTCAAATGAAACCTATTCCTAGACTAAGAAAAGGAAACAGGGCAAAGGAACATTGCAAAGTATAAAAGCAAGAAGGGTGTGTTCCATGCTAGTATTCTTTCTTTATATCTGTTCAATCTGTATGCTGAGCAAATCATTCAAGAAGTTGTATTCTATGAAAAAAAAAAGAGTAACATCAAAATTGGAAGAAGATTCATTAACAATCTGCATTATACAGATGATAGAGACTCTCTCTCTTAGAAATATTCACATTTACCTCTAGGTTGTACAGGTGTCACCTTTATAGGTTCCCAGACCTGACTGTATTTCTAGCATATCTCTTTTCTCAGAATATTGCAATTACTATTTTCCCTATTAAACTGATAGGACAGGATTCATATCTGTTACTGACAGGGGTGCTATGAGTTGTACTTAATTATATGGTCCCTAACAGTAACAACAAACCTTAAGAAAAGAGAGCATATGGTATCTTCCTACCTTTTTATCTCAGAGTCTTTTGGAAAAACTTCCCTAAAACACAGAGCTTTTCATGTAGGTGGTACTAAGTAATCATATAACCAGTTAAATAGAATAGCAGATTAAAATTCATGGCAACCCATTCAGCTATAGTATCGTTTGTAATACACACCCAACTTCTCTTTATTTACTAAATGTCATTTACAGGAGCATAACCTCAAGGTGAGAGGCTCCATTCTCTAGATTTGTTTTCCCTATTGCATTTGGCAAGTTCCATTTTCTATGCTATTATTTTTAGAGATTACTTAAGTATTTAGACTCACAAGGAAATCATTCAATTACTTTGTTGAATGGAATTTAGTTTGGCATTTTAAAATCACTCTCAATCTTTTCAACCACTAGGTTATCATTTAGGCAAAGTATTGTGGTTGGAGAATTAATATGGAATTGACGGTGTTCTGGGACGATATTACAGGAAACATAAAATTACAGGACCAATGTCAAAGTTTATAACATGAGGGGAAGGATAACTGAGTGTTAGGTAAGTTCCAACAATGAGATAATTCAAGTCTAGTTTCCAGGTTTTAGCTAGTACAAAAATTTGAAGATTTAAAAATAGATATAATACTTTCCCTGTCACATTCCCAGACATAGAAGGCTCCTCTGTCACATTCCCAGACTTTGTGGGTCTTTTAAGAGATATAAAATAGAGGAGTATTTAAGTCTGGACAAAATTGAGGTTTGAAAAGAGATTCTACATTCCAAAAGGGGAGAGGAATTACACACAAAATCACATTACTCCATATTCTTGCAAACATAAGTTAGTATCAAAAGTGTTATATCTGTCTTATTTCCTTTTTCTTTCTGAGAAATGAAGCCATTGTGGGTGGAAGAAAATAAAGTTTAAGGAGATGAGTATATGACTTCTGGTTTGTATTTTATGAAAAAGGTAGAGTGTAGAAATTTTTCTAAAAAAGATAATTAAAGCTGACTTATTACAAATTTTCAGTTTGAATCAGATAATTTACCAAAACAAGAGTTAAGTAGTGTGAACCACTGGGTCAGTTAGCAGCATCCTGATAGACAGTGAAGAGATTGAGATTGTTCACAGCTTTACTTTTCTTGGCTCCACAATCAACACTCTTGGTACCAGCAGCCAGGACATCAAAAGACAAATTTCATTGGGAAAGTCTGCTCTCAGGGACCTCTCCAGAGTACTGAAGAGCAAAGATATCAGTCTGGAGACCAAAGTGCACCTGATCCAGGCCATAGTCTTCGCAATTACTTGCTATGCATCAGAAAGCTAGACAATGACTAGGGGTGATAGAATAAGAGTTGATGCCTTTGGGCTGTGTTGCTGGAGAAGAGTATTGAAGATACCATGGACTGCTAAGATAACAAACAGGTTGGTTCGGGGGAGAGTGAAACCAGTCTGCTCCTTGGAGACAAGGATTCTGAAGCTCCATCTGACATACTGTGGCCATGCTACAAGGAGTGACTGGTCCTTGGAGTGGGACATTATGCTTGGGAGGGTGGAGGACAGTGCAAGAGGGGAAGACCCTCAATGAGATGGACTGACTCAGTGAATGGAGTAATGGGGGTAGGTGTTTGGAAGACAATAAAGTTGGCTCAAGATAGAGCAGTGTTCAGAGCTGTTGTATATAGGGACACTATGAATCACAGGCAACTGGATGGCACATAACAACAACATAACAATAACAACAAATACTCACCAGGGAAGTTAAAGGTGACATTTTTCTTTCTTTTTTTAAGACAAAATTTAAAGTTGTTAAGTTCATATTTTTTTTTTTTTTTGGCACTAGCTTTCTCACTTTTTTCTTTCTTCACTTCTCAGAACTTCACATCTCAGAACTAGTTGTTCTTCTAAGTGAAACCCATGGCATTTGTTCACTCACAGATCAGAGGATCTCAGTTGGAAAGAAACTAGAGGTGTCATCTTCAGTTGCTTGTCCTTAGGAAGGTGTTCTCCTCAACCATATTCTGGTGAGAGGTCATTAATGTGGTTGGTTAAAGGCAGTACAGTTGCATGTGATTTTCAAATAGGTAAGAACATTTGCTAGCAGCCTTCTCTTTCCTTTCTGTTGCATCTTCATGAAGATCGCTGTTGTTTTTAGGTGAACGAAATTTCCTTCTGACTCCTGTGTATGGCAGAGTAAGAGACATGCTGTCAGGTCCAGTGCTATCCTCAGAATCCTTGCTGTGTTTACATCTATTGTTGCTGCCACCATGCCAATTAATCTTGCTGTAGCTCTTCCTCTTTTTTGATGATCCTCTGCTTTACCAACTGTGATGCCTTTTTCCAAGGTCTGGCCCTCTTTCTAGCATGACAAGTACATGGAACTAAGTCTTGTGTCTTTCCTTCTAAGGAGTATTCAGAGTAGATGTCTGAAGATAGATTATTTGTTCATTCTTCTAGAAGGTCAGCACTTACTCTATATTCTTTATTTTAACTTTATTTTATTAATTTTAATGAACATTTACAGAGATTTTGGATTTCCATTCATTCATTTTTGCATTTTTCTCCCTGCCCACCACTCCCCCCCACCCCGCCCCAGTTCGCTCTTCTATTTGAAAAGTAAAAGAAAAATTCTTTCATTGGTATACAATTCCCTCCTCCCCCCAAGTACACTTCATTCTGGACTCTTTTCATAACCATAATACCCAGTCATATATTGCTTTTAAATGTTCTCTCCCTCATCTGTTTCAATGCAGTATACATAATTTATGCAATTTTTCTCAGTCTTACCCCAACCCTGATGTCATTCCTGTTCTACAACAGTGGCACCATGCAGTATTTGTCCTTTTGTGACTGAGATATTTCACTCAGCCTAACGTCCTCCAGGGTCATTTTGAGTAATATTGCATGAATTCCTTGATTTTCAATGCAGTGTAGTATTCCATTGTGTGATTATACCACAGCTTCTCTATCCATTTGTTCGTTGATGGGCAGTTAGGTTGTTTCCAACTCTTTTGCTATTGTGAACAAAACCGTGATAAACATGAGTGTGCATATATTTGCCTGGGTGGCAGTTATGTTTTCTTTAGGGTATATTCCCTGTACAGGAATTGCTGGTTCAAATGGTATTTCAATTTGCAACTTTTTGAGGAAGCACCATACAGCCTTCCATAGTGATTGCATCATTATATACTCCCACCAACAGTGAATAAGGGTTCCAGTTTCTCTGCAACCTCGCCAGCATTTGTTGTTTGATGCTTTGTTAAATTATGCTCTTCTTAATGGGATGAGATGATATCTCATAATTGTTTTGATTTGCATGTCTCTTAGAGCTAAGGATTTTGAATATTTATTCATGTATTTGTTGGCCATCTGTATTTGTTGGTCTTCTTTGGTGAAGTGTCTGTTCATATCCTGTGCCCATTTTTCAATTGGTTTATTTACCTTTATCTTGTGGTGCTCGAGTCTTTAGAAATTCTAGATATAAGTCCCTTTTGACATGTCATTAATATTAACCCCCCCCCCCCAATCTGTGGCATCCCTGTTAACTCTGTTGGAGAAGTTTTTAGATCATTAGGAGATTTCATTCATCTATTTTATCCTTTCCTGGTTGTAGATTTTTCAGGATGCTTGGTAGACTTTTTATGTTGTGGATTAGTACTTCTAGAGTTCTTCCAAGCTTTTCTTTTATGAAGTTTATAGTCCTTGGTTTTAGTCCTAGGTCCATGATCCATTCTGATTTAGTTTTCGTGTATGAAGTGATTTGTGGATCTCGCTTGAGTTTTCTACAGGTTGGTTTCCAATTTGGCCAGCAGCATTTGTTAAAAAGGCTATTGTTTCCCCACTTAACTGATTTCATCTTTTTTCCAAAAATCAATTGACCATAGGTAGATGGGCTGATTTCTGGATTTTCTATTCTATTCCATTGATCTTTGTGTCTGTCATTATACCAGTATCACTCTGTCTTGACCACCGTGGAAATGTAGTAGGTTTGAAATCAGGGAGTGAGATGCCTCCTACTTTATTTTTCTTTTTAAGGAGTGCTTAATCCCACAATAAGGGATTTATCTTTAACTGCTTCACAAATTGCTGTCTGTCAGATACTCCTCTAAATCTGAACATTCAGATTAAGACAGACTAGGAAGAAGGATTGGCCACCCACTTCTGAAATAGCAG
>NW_006399944.1:1727965-1739169 GCF_000299155.1 Elephantulus edwardii | reverse complement strand
CTTGGGAGGGTGGAGGGACAGTGCAGGAGGGGAAGACCCTCTATGAGATGGATTGATTCAGTGACTGGGGTAATCAGGATGGGTGTGTCAGAGGCGGTGAGGTTGGCGCAGGATAGAGCAGGGTTTAGGGCTGTTGTGCATAGGGTCGCTATGAGTCGGAAATGACTTGACGGCACATAACAACAACAACAAGAAGTGCTTTGCTTATCCGGGGCCTCTTTCCATTCCAAACAAAATTGGAGATTGCCTTTTCCATCTGGTTGAAGAATGGAATTGGTATTTATATTGGGATTTCATTAAATGTGTAAATTGTCCTTGGTAGTATTGTCATTTTCATGATATTGAGTCTTCCTCTCCATGAGCAAGGGATATTCTTCCACTTCTCCAGGTCTCTTTTTGTTTCTTGTAATAATATTTTGTAATTTTCTTTGAACAGATCCTTTGTGTTTCTGGTTGGCTTTACTCCTAAGCATTTAATTTTGTGATCAGCAATTGTGAAGGGTATTGTTTTTCTAAGCTCCAGTTCTGTATTCTCTTTGTCACTGTAGAGAAATCCAACTGATTTTTTGTATGTTGCTCTTGTATCCTGCCACTTTGCTGAATTGGTCAACCATGTCCAGTAGTTTACTTGCTGAGTCTTTAGAGTTTTCTAAGTATACTATCATCTCATCTGCATACAGAGATAATTTCACCTCCTCTTTGCCATTTGTATACCTCTTATTTCCTTATCTTGTCTTATTGCTATTGCTAAAACTTTTAATACAATATTGAATAGTAGAGGTGATAGTGGGCATCATTACCTAGTTCCTGTTCTCAAGGGCATGCCTTTAATCTCTCTCCATTGAGAACAATGTTGGCTCTCGGATTTGTGTATATACTTAAGATTAGAACCCTTATTCACTGCTGATGGGAATGTAAATTGGTACAACCACTATGGAAGGTGTTCAGTAGCTTTCTCAGAAGTTTGGAAGTAGAAATACCATTTGGCCCAGCTGTTCTATTCCTGGGAATATAATCTAAAGTAACAAGAACCACAATTCAAACAGATATATGCACATCTATGTTTATTTCTGCATTATTCACAATAGTAAAGAGATGAGAGCAACCTAAGGCGACATTTTTCAATGATATATATATTTTTTTAAGTACATGTGATTGAGTTTGTTTTTCATACTGCATTAAATTATAAATTTTATTCAAATTACACAAATCTTTGTAGTCTCATTTTTGGAAAAAATGTGTTTTGTTGAAAGAATTAACTTTAAATAATATTTTATTCAGCTGTTTTCATCTTAGTTTAACTTTATGATTAAACTGGGTAAATCACCATCAGGGAAACTATGTATATTACTGTTGAGGTGCTGTGTACCGTTGAGTCAAAACCAACCCATAGCTGACCCTCAGTGGGGTTTTCAGAAGCAGTTAATCCATGGGAGGATACTGCTGTCTAACCATATGACATTCCTAAGGTCTTGTTGAACACAAATTGTGAAGAAAATCCTCTTATCTGCTGAAAATGTATTGAAGTCAATGATAAAATCTGTTTTATTTATAATCAAAGAATACTTTTTTAATTTTGAATGAGTTTATTTAGAAAAATATAGTAGAGAAAATTGCTATAATATTGGTAGAAATGTGCTCATCTAGCCTACCCTGCCTACTCTGTGCCTGGGTTGTTGCATGTGGGGGGAAAAAATTGGAGTTAACTGTGCAAAACTGTTCCAGTTTAATGATTCTGTAATTTTTCTATATTGTTTAAGCAAAAGTTGATTTAGAAAGCAAAAAATAAAGTAGGTACAATAACACAGTTCTTTTAAAAAAGTTTTTTCAAGGTCAAACAATTTATTGAACTCATTATCTTGCATTTGTTGTGAAACTCTTCCTCCCCCATAGAGTAATAATTTTAAAAATGATACTATTTAAAGAAAGAGAGGAAAAAATAACTATTTTAGCCAGATATTGAATATTTATGTTAAAATCACTGAGACTAGAAAATCATCCAAAGGTTTAATAGTTGTTAAATTTATGCTGTTGACATTTTAGTAGGGAATATTTTTAAGATATTGAGTAATTCAGGAGCAATGATTTTTTTTTATCAGCATAGTCAGAAAAATCCCATTTATAATAGCACTTAAAATTTACTTGTTTTATCAAAAAAACCAAATGTTGGTGGAAGAGCCTGATTTTTCTTACTACCATGTCTTTCCTTCATATTTTTTATTTATGAGCAGAAGAAAGTTTACATGAATGCTGTGAACATTATATTTTCCTCATGAAATCTTGAGATGTTAATTTATAATTCTGCTTTCAGTTCATGCTGACAATATATAACAATTACAAATTGTTCCTTTACCTTGAAAATTTTATGACCAACATGGATGTATCATCTGTATCTGTATCTGTATCTGTATCTGTATCTGTATCTGTATATGTATCTGTATCTGTATCTGTATCTCTATCTCTATCTCTATCTCTATCTCTATCTCTATCTCTATCTCTATCTCTGTATCTTATCTTAAAAGATATACAGCTGCACAAGACAACATCAAGATATACATATTTATATAAAAATTATCACTTATGCAACACAATCCTTATTGGAAAATCCCAACTCAAGATTCTGAAAAGATAAAGAATTTATCATTATTATTAACTATGTGACAAACTTATCTATGTGAAAACATGATATAAGCTGATATAGTCCTTTGTAATAAGTATTTTTACTTCATTTAGGGTGAATATTCTTGTATTATTTGAGGCCTGGATGCACAGTGGTTAAAGCACTTGGCTGTTAACCAGTTGAGTTAACAGCCTGCACCAGTGTGTTAGCCAGCAGAGTCAGCCATGTTGAAAAGGAATCTTCCAATTATCCCCTAAATGATCCAAGCTGATATCATACATAGTCTTGTCCAAATTCAGATTCCTAGGGAAATAATTTCTTATAATTTAAAGTCATCATGTTTTAGGGTAATTTATTACTGTAGTAATAGCTCTGAACCCTAAACTGTCTTGGGATGTTACGCTGTAAGGAAGCCCAGACTATTCACAAGGAGAGACCACAAAGAGAAGATATGTGAATACAAGAAAAGAGATAGACGTCTAGCCAACTTTTGTCTCTTCTAGCCCTAGCCACCATTTGACTGAAGCCACATGACACATTGTATCAGGGCCTCCTGTTCAAGTTCTTAAATTACCAAGGCCTAGAAATTGTGGAGAAAACGAAATTTTTTATTTTTTTAACTCCCTACAGACTATGCCACCGGAGTTTACTGGTCTAGAGTAGATGTTGTTGCTGTTGTTGAGTTCCATCAAGTTAGAATTGACCCATAGCTGACCTTCCAGCAAGTCTTCAGAGGCAGGTAATTGCATGGGAGGAGACTGTCCACCAGCTGGTGGATTGGAACCTTTGGAATTGCAGTGCACTTTCTTACCACTTATTGTCTTGTTATGTACCATTGAGCCACCTGCAACTCATGTCAACCCTACGTGCAATAGTCTGAACCCTGCCCTATATTGAGCCAGTCTCATTGATTCTGACACATCTAATCCCACTGTCCCAGTTACGAGTCAATCCATCTCATCTGGGGTCTGCAATGTCCTTCTACCCTTCCAAGAATGAAGATCTTCTCCAAGGACTCTCCCTCTGACCATGTGACCAAAGTATGTAAGACAGAGCTTCAAAATCCTTGCCTCCAAAGAGAAACCTGGTTTTAGCCTTTCTAAGACAACTATTTGTTCTGACAGCTCAATATTCTTCTCCAGCACCACAACTCAAAGGCCTAAATTATTCTCTGTCATCCTTAGTCATTGTCCAGCTCTATGATACATAACAAGTAACTGCGAAAACCATGGCCTGTTTCAGGTATACCTCAGTCTCTAGACTGACATTATTGCTCGTTAGCACTTTGGAGAGTTCCCTAACAACAGACTTTCCCAATGCAATTCATCTTTTGCTTTTCTAACTTCTGGTGCCAAGATTGTGGAACTGAGCTAGTTGAAACTGTTAACAACCTCAATGTCTTCTCCATCCATCATGGTGCTGCCAACTGACCCAATGGTGAGAATCCTTGTCTTGTGGATGTAAAGTTTTAATTCATATTGAAGACTAACAACTTGCCCAACCAACTAACAAAAGCAACTAAAGTCAGATTAAAGTTTCAAATGATGACTTGGATATTAAAAAGAAGAAGGCACATTTTTTCTCTTTCTTTCTTTCTTAGAGAGGGAGACTAGAAGGCTGTGACCCATGGAAGTATTAAACTTTACAGGCTAAGATCTGTAGGATCTGAGTGATGAAGCTGTTTATTCTTGTTTAATAAATATTTTTAAAAACAAATTAGGCATTTGAATAACAATTCTTGAAATTTTTTATACTAGGATTATTATTATTTACTTTGAGATGCTTAACTGGTTATAGCATAAATTTCCTTAAATACTACAAAAAACTTTGTTTCCCCATTGGTACTTTTATTAATATTTACTTTTGTACTTGTCTTCAAATTTATCTGTTTGCTTCTTACGGTAACAAGTGGTGGAATAAAAAATGGATCTTATAACTGTAGCAATTTTTTAAAAAATGGGTACATTGAATCAAATATATTGTCTACTATGTAATTCCTTGAAGCTCCCTACCATCAAATCTATTTCACCTCATACTACCCTGTAGGACATATCAAAACTATTCCATAGATTTTCCAAGGCTTAATTATGGGTCCAAATTGCCTCATCTTCCTGCAGAGATACATGTGGATTTCTAATTGCGACCTTTCAAACAGCACTTCAGCACTTCTCCAGTAGCACTGCTTCTGTTATAGAAAGCCACCAGCAATGATTTTATTTTATTTTCCCAAGTCTTTCACTAACTTATACCTCTCAGATTAGCCAAGCAGATCAAATAACTCTTCAGGACAAATGGTAGATTAATAAGTCATAGTAGTTGAAGAAGAAAAGAGGAAGAGAACTGTGTTTGAGTACTTATAAGCAGAAACAGAACTCTGTTCTTCAGATGATGCCAATGCCTAATTAGGGCTGAGTACCATTGTCCAACCCTTTTATATCACAGATAGGATACACAGAGGCACAAAGAAAGTTGGTGATAGGAGTTTTGAGTTCAAGAAAAAATGCGTAAAACAAAGAATGAAATTCATCATTCAAAACAGAAATTATAGTTACTAATGACTGTTTTTGGAAGTGACAGAAAGCCAACTCAAAACAACAGAAGAAAAAAGTCAAGTGAATTTGCTTTCAGAATTCTAGAGAATAAAGAATGCCAAATAATAGGTGTTAAGGGTTTATTGTCCAAAATGACTTTCCTAGCCACTTTGACTTTGTCATGTGGATGGGTGGCGATATGCAAATAAGGTGTGTTAACCTATCAATAAATTTCTTGGTTTGTCTAACCACTAAATTGGCAGCAGTAATAGCAAATTTTGAGAATCTCACCATGTGAAAAGAAAAAGCAAGAGAATACAGGCCACCCTGTAGGGCCAGAGTTTCTTTATCCAGTTAGACCTACAAAAGAACAGCAGTAGCCAAAACAAAGAACCAGAGACCCAACATGAGACATTACTGACCTTAGGAATTTAACCCCATAGAACAAGAGCTAAGAGTCTTTTGCTCAATCTTTTTAGAGGTCTAGAGGGGAGGTCCATAATTGGACTAAACTTTGTAACCCTGACCTAAAGCCTCATGGCTGAAGGCTGAGAAACTTTCATAACAGCTACTGATATAGAGCAGATAAGCTTTTAAATTAAGTTCAAAACCTTACTTGAAAATTATTCTTGAACCATCACTAAGCTATGTATTTTGACACTTCAAATACTGAGTCCCAAGTACAGAAATAGATGTTATAACGAACAGATAATTTAATCCTTTTTTTTACAAGTTTAAAAAACACGAATTTTATGAAAAGGTACATATATACAGTAGACTAAATTATATTTGGGAAAATTTAATAATACTAATAAGTTTACGAGAATAATATAATCATTGAGTGTGGAGGAATCTGTCTACTGCCATTCATGAATAAATAAAACTCATTCAAATTCTGACTATTCAATGTTACTGAAAAAAAGTACAATATATTTAGTTCATAATCTTTGTTATCTTTCATTTTTACATGATGTATTTAGTCTACAAGAATATGCAATGCAATGCAATATAATATTTAATTTTAGTGTGAATTATTATTATTTTAATGTCTTCTGTTCCTGCAGGGTTTGAGAAAATATGTGGCACCCTAACTTGAGAACAGAAAAATTTCACACCCTAATTTTTCTTTTCAGACTTTCACTAAATCTTAGAATGTTACTTATTATTATATTTATAAAAGAGCATTGTGGGATCCACATAGAATTTAGTAATATATCTTGATCACAATATGGATAATTGCACTCATCTACCTGACATTCTGGTGGATGAAATAGGATTAAAGTATCTAAAAACTAAATTTCCAGACATCACAGCTCCATTGGATTGTTCTACTATGATTGAGGAAGCAGATATGATCCCAGGAAGGTGAACTGATGATCTATGAAGCTAAAGAAGGAAGCATTGTAGTGTCACATCGTAATGAAAGATGGAAAAACATATTCTTTCATGAATTAAAAACTCTAGGGAATGTTCAAAGCACACAGGCAAGTTAAGTCCAGTAGAGTATTACAAATTAAAATAAATTAAGAGTGAAGAGCTATTTAGTATAGCTCAGCATCTGCTATTTAGGGTTTTTGAGGACCTGTTATTTCAGAAGTGAATAGCTCCTAGTCTATCTCCATTTGGAAGCTCCACAGAAACCTGCCCATCTGATGGTTAACCTGATGGTATTTGGAATACCTGTAGCATAATTTTCAGCCTCACAGCAACACACAGCCACCTCAGCATCACACAAATGAAATTAATTTTAGACAAAAGCAGAGAACACATACACACACAAATTGCTTAGTTCTCTTTTATTGACTATTCAAAGGCATTTGACTGTATGTGGGTTTTTTTGGGTTTGGGTTTTTTTTGTGTCTTTGAGTCAACTGCAACTCATAGCAACTCAATGAAAAGTAGATTTTATTCTAGCCTTATTCTGTGTCCTTCTCATCATTTCCAATATACTTAAACCCATTGTTACTGTCACTGTGTTAATCCATCTTGTTGAGGATTAACATGTTTGATGTTCTCCAAAAACTGACTCCTTCTAACAGCATGCCCAATGTATGTGAGATGCACCTTCACAATCCTTGCCACCATGGAGCACTCTGGTCGCATCTTTTCCAAGATGTATCTGTTTATTTTTTTGACAGTTCATAGGACAATCAGGATTCTTCTCCAACACCACATGTAAAATGTATAAATTCTTCTTCTGTTATCCTTAAGTTACTGTACAACTTTCAGATGCTTAGCAAGTAACTGAAAAGGCCATGACTTGGATCAGGCATATTTTAGTATTTAAAATTGGCATCCTTGCTCTTCAGTACTTTGAAGAGTTCCCTGACAGGAGACTTTCCAATATGATAAGTATTTTGATTTCTTAACTGCTAGTACCAGGAATGTTGATTGTGGATTCAAGTAAGATGAAATCATTGACAACTAAAACTTTTCTCCATCTATTGGTCCAGTGGTGAGGATTTTTATTTCCTTGACACAATTCATATTGAAGACTGTAGTCTTTGACCTTCTGCAGCAACTGCTTCAAGTCCTCCTCAGTTTCAGCAAGCAAGGTTGTGTCATCTGAATAACGCAAGTTACTGATGAGTCTTCCTTTGATCGTAATACCACATCCTTCTTCATAATGTCAAGCTTCTCTAATAATTTACTCAGCATACAGATTGAATAAGTTTTGCAAAAAAGATAAATCCTTGATGGACACCTTTCTTGATTATAGACCATGCTAGTTTTCATTTGCTTTGTTCACATGACAGTCTCTTGGTCTAGGTATTGATTTTGCATGAGGACAAGTGTTTTGGGATTTCCATTATCCTCATGATTGCCTATACTTTGTAAAGATTCATCCTCATTGGTTGACCCGCTATGTTTCCAAGCCTAATCCCTTTTTCCAGGAACAAATACGTTTGTCCTAGAGGGGGTGAAACCAGGCTGCTCCTTGGATGCAAGAATCCTGAGGCTTCATCTGACATACTTATTTTGCAAAGAGGGGAGGGACCAGTCCTTGGAGAGGGACATCATGCCTAGAAGGGTAGAGGGACAGAGAAAGAGAGAGATATCATCAATGAGATAGATTGGCACAATGACTGGGGTAATGAGGGTAAGTGTGTCAGAGAAAGTAAAATTGGCACAGAATAGAGCAGGCTTCAGTACTTTTGTGCGTAAGGTCGCTATGAGTCACAAGTGACTCGACGGCACATAACAACAGCAACAAACATGTACACACACACACACACAGACACATACACACATAAATGTTGGTACTGTTATGTGTCATTGAGTTACCTGTGACCCATAGTGACCCTATGCACAGCAGCTCTGAATCTTGCTCTGTCTTGAGCCAATCTCACTAATTCTAACACACCAACCCCCATTGTCTTAGTCATTACTAATCCATCTCATCCAAGGTCTTCTTATCCAGTCCTGTCCCTCCATGCTTCCAAGCATGATGTCTTTTCTCCAAGAACCCTTCTCTCCTGGCCATGTGTGCAAAGGATGTGAGGTGGAGCTTCAAAATCTTAGCCTCTGAGGAGAAACTTGTTTTCACCCTCTCCAAAACAGACCTATTTGTTTTCACAGTGATCCTTAGTATATTCAAGACTCTTCTCCAGAACCACAGCTCAAAGGCATCAATTTTTCTTCTGTCATCCTTATTCATTGTCCAGGTCTCAGCTATGTAACAAGTGGTCAGATAGACTGTGGCCTGAATCAGGTATACCTTAGTTCTCAAACTAACATCATTAACTTTTCAATAATTTGGAAAGGTTTCTAACTGCAGACTTTCCCAGTGCATTGTGTCTCCTTATTTCCTTACTGCTGGTGTTAAATGTGGATCCAAGTAAGATGAAGTACCTAACAATTTCAATTTCTTCTCCATCAGTCACAACGTTGCTTATCAGTCCAGCGGTTAAAAATCTTTGTTTCCTAATGTTCCAGGAACATTGGCAATTTCCGTATATTATAAAAACAAATTTCATAAAAGAATACAATTTAAAGTCAGTAAATATGATTGTTAACTTGAGAAGTTATTATAGTGTACCTGCAAATTGACCCTCCAGTAGGTTTTCAGAGGCTTTCTATCTCCTCTTCCTCCTATGAAGGCAGCTGTCGAGTTTGTACTATATTCTTTAAGGTTGGCACTACAACTTCTTACTACTAGGCTACTAGAAAGGTTTATCTTAATTCATTGTAGAATAGTATTGATTTGTCTAAGTTTTGGGGGAATATGATAAAAATTGGAAAAGTGATTGCTTCTCATAAAATAGATGTCTTTTGTATGTACTACCTTATATTATGTTACACTGAGTCACTTCAAACATTTTCAGATATTTATATGACCATTTAGTTTATAAATTCTGACATATATTTCAAACATTTATGTTTTATTAAATATGAAATAAATATCTGACAGAAGGACTATGTTAAAGTCTAATTTATGTTTACTTTAAATGTGTAGTCATCATTTGGTTTCCTGAATTATGTAAAAATGCAATATGTTGTCACTTCATGTCAACTATTTGGGAAAAAATGCCTTAAGGAATTTAGGAATGACTGGAGGGAGGAACAATGACAATAAGTTTATGAAATAAAGAACACAATCCAAAATGCAAAGGGAAAGGAAGAAACAGAAAATTATTAGCGTCAGTTCAGAAGTTGTTAGGGGCCGCATAGTCAATTTTGACTAATAACAAATTTGATGTGACAGAGTAGACTTGCTGCACCAAGTTTGTAAATAATGAACTAAAAATATTTTCTGAAACCATGGGAGAATTTTTTTTTCTATCGTCAGGCACACTTACTCATTTATGGTTGTTGTTATATTTTACTGTTTTCTATCTGACCCATTGGCTAGTTTTCAGAAATGTGCGGATATTACCTTTCTTCCCCCCCCCAATGCATTTATCATAAAAGATGGAAAACTGGCTAATGGTTGCTGAAAGATAACCTATGAAAGATAACTCACAAACTGTGCTCCCATCCAAGTTTCCAATCTCTAAGTTAATGGTTCAAAATTTGACAGTTATAAAAATATTATCATGTAGCATGTTGTTCAGACCATGTTGTGAAATTGTGAATAATTAGCTTGATCTCCAAGTATTTTGATTAAACAGAGGTTACTGAGGAAGTGACGCTCCTCTCTGCTTAGACCAACAGGCAGGAGTAGATCTTATGCCTGCTAGCAAAATCTCCAAATCTCTGCTATGTCCTGGAAGCCTGCCCTTTGCTTGGGAATTATTCCATATTAGTTATGTATTTCATACTTAGGTGATGTATATATTCTTTATATATTTTTCATAATTCTAAGAAAACCACTTTTTTTCATGATGATTTAAGATTGAACACCATTTAAAAGCAATTTGAATTAAAAGACAAATCTAGTATTTTGCAAGTTACAGACTTTCAACCATTTAAAGGTCACAGCAAAGTAGATTTCAAAAATTTATAATCATGTAATAAGTCACATAAATAGAAAAGCATAATTGTAAATCAAAACAAACTTCAAAAGAAATTAATTCATTTAAATAAGATGATTCTATGAAGTGAGTCAAAAGTGTTTCATCTGTGAAATGAGACATGTTAAAATTTTAATTTTTAATTTTTTTGGAAAATTTAAAGGAAATTATTTGTATAACTTCCAGTAATATAGCAAATATTTTATTTAATATTTGTACATTCAGAAGAGCAAGATTATAATTTGTGGGACTAGGCTGTTATCTGTAGAGGTACATGATTTTCTAACCTACATTTTCTGTTGTTGTTAGGTGCTATCAAGTGTAACTCATAGCAATCCTATGAACAAAACATCTGAATTCTGTCCTCTCCTGTATTATCCTCCCAATCTCTGACACACTTGAGCTCATTGCTTCACACTGTGTCACTGCCCCAGGTTGAGGGCCTTCCTCTTCTTCGCCTGTTTCCTCCACCCTTCCAAACATGATGTCCTTCTCCAAGAAACAGCTTTTTCTAGCAACATGCCCATAGTATGTAAGATAGAGCTTTACCATCCTTGCCTTCAAGGAGCACTCTGACTGCATATTTCCTAAGATATATTT
>NW_006399944.1:1725357-1727540 GCF_000299155.1 Elephantulus edwardii | reverse complement strand
AAAAAATGTGTTATTTTTATTGTGATTTTAACAAAAGGTTGCAGAAATCTTGGATTTCCATTTATTCATTGTTGCGCATTTTCCCACTTACTCCCTCACCCCCAGTTCACTTTTATCTTTAAAAAATTTATTCATTATTGCACAATTTTCTCTCCCCCTCCCTTGACTTCAGTCCACTTTACTATGCTCCTCTTATTCTAACTGTTGTCATGTAAATAATACCTAGTCACATATTCCTTTCAAACGGTTCTTTTCCTCATCTGTTCCAGTGCAATGTTTATTGCTTATCCCCTCTTTTCTTAGTTTCCTTTCATGGCAGTCCTGTTTTATAATAGTGACATTATGCAGTATTTGTCCTTTTGTGACTGAGATAATTCACTCAGCTTAATATCCTCCAGTGTCACCCATTTTGCATAATATTTTATGAGTTCCTTGTTTTTCAGCACTTTAAAATATTCCACTGTTGAATATATCACTCCTTCTCTATTATTTATTTGTTGATGGGCACTTGGATTACTTCCATCTCTTTGCCATTGTAAACAATGCAGTAATAAACTAGGTGTGCATATTTACCTGTTTGGTAGTTCTGATTTCTTTAGGGCATATGTTCAGTAGTGTAATTACTGGATCAAATTGTATTTCTATTTCCAACATTTTTGAGAAAGCACCATACTGCCTTCCTGAGTGGTTGCACCATTTTACACTCCCACCAACAGTGAATAAGGGTTCCAATTTTTCCACAACCTCGCTACCATTTACTGTTTGATGTCCTGTTGAACTTTGCTACTGTTACTGGGGTGAGATGATATCTCATAATTGTTTTGATTTGAATCTTTCTTAGAGCTTGGAATTTTGTACATTTCTTCATGTGTTTATTTGTCATCTGAATATCTTCTTTGGTGAAGTATGTGTTCATGTCCTGTGCCCATGTTGCAGTTGGGTTGTTTACCTTTATCTTGTGAGGTGCTAGAGTATTCTATAAGTCTAGATGTAAATCCCTTATCAGATATGTCAATACCAAATATTTTTTTACCTGTCTGTGGCTTTCCTTTTTGCCCTGTTGGAGAATTTTTTTTTGATGTGCCCAAGGGTTTGATTCTTTTTTTTTTTTTAAGGATCTGATTCTTAGAAGACCCCAGTTATCTATTTTATTCTCTCCTGGTTGTTTTTCAGGATCCTTGGAAGACTGTTCATGTGTGGATTAGTGCTTCTAGAGTTCTTCCAAGATATTCTCTGATGAAATGAATACTCCCTAGTTTTACTTGGCATCCACTTTCTAAATAACATGCCTCTAGAAACTCTATGAAATTTGATTAATGTTGATAGTTGTAGAGGGGCTTCAGGCCTTTTGTTTTTAGGGTCACTATAAGTCATGCTCAACTCAAAGGCAATCAACAAGTTTTACTACTATGTTCTTTATCCACAATGAGTTTGGTTTTGTATATGGTGTGAGGTGTGAGTCTTGCTTGAATTTTCTGCAGAGAGTTTTCATATTTTGCCAAATCCATTTGCTAAAGAGGCTTTCATTTCCCCACATAACTGTTTTCATCTCCTTGCAAAAAATCAGTTGCCCATAGATAGAAGAGCTGGTTTCTGGTCCATTCTATTCCATTGATCTATGTGTCTGTCAAAGTACCAGTTCCATGTTTTCTTGACCACCATGGCTGTGCAGTAGGATTTGAGATTAGTGAGTGTCTCCTACATTGTTTCTCTTTTTCAGGAGCACTTTATTTGGCAACTCTTTTCATTCCAGATTAAATTGGAAATTGCCTTTTACATCTTGTTGAAGAACAGAATTGATATTTGTATTGAAATTGCATTGAATTTTTAGATTGCCTTTACTAAAATTGTCATTTTAACAAAACTTAGTCTTCTGACCCATGAGCATGATCTCCAGGTCTCTTTCTGTATTGTAATTTTCTTTGAATAAATCTTTATTGTTTCTAGTTAGATTTATTCCAAATTATTTAATCTTGTAGTTAGCTATTGTGATGGGTATTGCTATTCTTAGCACAATTTCTGTATTCTGTTTGTCACTGTAGAGAAATCCAAATGATTTCTCTATGTTGATCTTGTATCCTGCCACTTTGTTGAATTGGTTGACTATGTCCAGTAGTTTTCTCACTGAGTCTTTAGGGTTTTCTAAGTATATTATCATATCATCTACATATAGAGATAATTTT
>NW_006399944.1:1684057-1723842 GCF_000299155.1 Elephantulus edwardii | reverse complement strand
AAAGTCTTCTTGTTGTTTTTGTGCACTATAAAGTCAAAATGGACCCTCTGTTGGGTTTTCAGACAGTTAAATGCACAGGAGAAGATTGCCTGTCCTTCTCCCACAGGGCAACTTTGCTATATTTTTTTGATCTCTAGCTTATGGTAAAAATAGGCTGTCAAATACAGCCAGAAATGTGCAACCAGGAGAAGATAACATTTGTTGTGGAATGTTGGATAGGAAGGGAGGCCCTCTGACCAGAACAGATTGCCTAAGCTCTGAATAAGTGCGAGCCTCCCAATGGCCTTTAATACGGGGTTGAGAAAGCTCCCCTGTGTTTGGCTGTACCAGCTTTAGAAAGCTCGACACCTGGGAAGACGGCTGCCTCACCTATTGAGCTCGGAGTGGTCTGCACAACGGTGAGGTTCTCCTAACCAATCTGCATGTCCCACGTCTATAAGCCCACCCTATTTGGTCTTCCTGTGTATATAAGTGCACTGCAGATCCCAATTAAACTGAGCTGGGTTGACTCTCTGATCCTCTCCCAGAGTGGTGCATCTTTGTTGTGCTTACCCCCGTCAGGGTGTTGCTGTTAAGTTGCCAGCAAAATGACAGTGACAAACATTGATGAATGGGATCTTCTACAGAATGAATCCCTATTTGTATACAACTTTTATATGCAAAAAGTTTTATATTTAATTTTGCACAATTTCAAAACCTTTTTCCAATAGAGTGAAAAGAAAACCTACTGACTGGGAAAAAAATTTGGCAGTGCCACCTCAGACAAGTATCTCATAATGAAAGTTTAAAGAATTCTACAGGGCCTCTACAAGGAAAAGACTGATAATCCAATCACAAAATGTGCAAAAGACATAGAAAGACTATTCAAAAAGGGAGACATTTGGATGGCTAAAAGATATATGAAGAAATTCACAAAATCACTTGCAAATCAGAGAGATGCAAATCAACACCACAATGAGATACCATTTCACCCCAATAGTAGTAGAAAATTTTAACAGGACAGCAAGCAAAAAAATATTGAAGAGGATATGAAGATATTGGAACTGTGGGATTGTAAAATGGTAAACCACTCTGGAAGACAATTTGGTGTTTCCTCAAAAAGCTGAACATAGAAAACACAAATGACTCAGTTATTCTACTGCTAGGTATATACCCCAAGGGAAATAGAGCTGAGACCCAAGTAGAGATCAGTACACCAATGTTCATAGCAGCATTATTCACAATAGCAATATAGTGGGAACAGTTCAAATATCTGTTAACAAACAAATAGACTGAGAAATTATGGTACATTCACACAATGAAATACTATGCAGAACTCAGGAGCAACAACCTCATAAAATATTATGTAACATGTTAGAAGCTAGAGACTATTATACTGAGTGAACTAAACTAGTCTCATGAAGACAAAAGCTACACAACACAGCTTTTTAAAAAATAGAAGTATAAGTAGTAAAATGTGGATAAAAATTCAAAGAGGGAAGCAGAAGAAGACAGGGAGTTGATGGTGAAATCACAGGGTCACAGAGTTTGGTGTGTGGAGGGATTGAGTGAAATGATTAAGAAAAGTCCAGTGGCAACCTGAAGCACAATGCATATACATTTTGTATGCAAACCAATATTTAAAAAATAAAAAGATATCCTGGATTCTATTGAGTAGGAAACTATTGGTATGGTGGCTAATGTCTTTTTCTGGTAACAAAAGAGTTGGCAGTTTGAATTTCTAGTCTACAGAAAAAAAGTGTTCAGTCTACTCCTGAAAAATTAATAGTGTTGGGAATCCTATGAGGACTTCTACTCTGTCCTATAAGATCACTGTAAATTGGAAGACTTTTTGGTAGTGGGTTGGGTGAGTCTTGCCTAATATAGCAGAACAACAATGTATTGAAGAATTATCACCTGCCATCATTTCATACAAGGGTTGTGGTTCTCATGTGGATCTGAGTCCTCCAGATAATTCTGGAGACTCTGCTCACATTTGCTTTGAAGAGTTGCAAGAATAATACTGTGCAACAGATCCAGACCACAGGTATTTGGTCATTACTAAAAGCAGATTTACCAGTAGAAATTTCCTGACATACTTTTTTCAGACAGCTGTTTGCCTCTATGTGTTCAGTAACATTTAGTTTTGTTTACTAATTTGTCCTTTTGGATAGCTTACTTCAGTAACCGCTGTGAAGAATTAGGAAGAAAATAAGACTCCCAGCCACCACATTGGACATAGAGACACACAAATACAAACGTGCCATCATAAATCCCACTTGAAGTATAAAAATATAGGAAAGTTACATGACTATAGAACAGTGTCCAAGAGCAAAGGAATGGTATAAGTTAAATTTTGAAAGCTATAAATGTCTAAGCTAATTATGTTAGCAGTAATTGAAAAACTGAAATAGTAATGTTTGGAGAGGTTGAACCCAGAGAAAGAAAGCAAGATGATTCATTATCACAGAAGTCCGGAAAGAGTCAGGAAATGGAACTACCACATACCTCAGGAATATCAGAAATATTGAGACAGAATTGTCTATTTACAATTCACTTAAGGAGCATTCAGGTCTTCAGAGTTCCTCTAACCCATACACACAGGCAACAATCTCTGTGATATTCTTTCTCTGCAAAAACTGGACTGGAAGTTTTGGAATAAAATTGAGAGCAGGAGTAAAGCTTCAGCTAAAAATTAGGAAACAAAGTGACTAAGACACAGAATTATGGAATCCTTCCCTCTAGCTTCCTTAAGCCATTTTCTTTCTCCCTGAAATCTGGGAAAAGAAAAAGGTCATCAGTGAGTTGATTTTGATTGATATTGATCTTGTTTTTGTTACCACTTAATATAATAATGAAAGAATTTTGTTCCAAAGGGCAACCAATGTTTAATTTTTCAGTAGATTGCTAGGCTTTTCTTCTGAAGTGCTTCCAAGTGGACTCGAGCTTCTGATCTTTCAATTATCAACTGAGCATAGGTTAATTGTTCCCACCTTTCAAAGATATAAAAGATTAAATTACAACTTTGTTCTAATAGGAGACTTCTTGAAGAGGTACAATCAGTTCCTTCTTGATCAACTGACTATAACTTCTATCAGAGACAAACCTTCATGCATATCAAGATTCCTTCTTCATTTCTATTATCTCGCTCTTAATTGTGAACAATCAAGACCAGGAGACATTAAAAGAAAATTTCTAAAACTGAAACCAGTGTACAAACTCAGGAAAAGAGAACACAGAGTAATGCTGCAAAGTGTCGACTTGTCCTAAACTCAAACAATACATCCTATGAAAAGCAATAGACAATTTCACATCAATGAAACATCCAGAAAATAAAATGAAACTGGTAGTTTCACTTCTGTGCTTATTTTGTATAAGAGAAATGATATGGTTTTATTGGAACAGTTTTGTAAGATGTGCCAAACAAACTCAAAACGCAAACTTACTGCCTTTGTATTGAAACCGACTCATAATGAAGTGTAAGCACATAAAAAGTAGTGACATTAAAGAGTTGAGAAGTAATGTTTAAAATTATAAATCCAGAAATTCTATTAGATATGTTATAACTGTCTGAAAACACTGGTCTTGCACCATCCTCACAATCATCACTAATTATTTAATCTATTGCAGTAGCCACAATGCCAATCCATTTAATTAAGGTCTTCCTCTTTATCACTGACCTGTTTTATCAAGTGTGCTGTCCTTCTTCAGGGACTGATCATACCAGGTAACATATTTAAATATATGAGATGCTTCTAATGAGTAGTCTGGATGTACTTATTCCAAGACATATTTTTTTAGTCCATCTGGCAGACCATGGTATAATCAATATTCTGTACCAACACCATAATTCAAAGTCATCAGTTCTCCTTTGGTTTTGCTTATTCACTGTCCAACTTCCACAGCATATGAGGAGATAGAAAAATACTATGGCTTTAGTTAGAAGCATCTTAGTTTTCAGAGTGACATTTTTGCTTTTCAGCACTTTCACATGGCCTTTTGTAGAGAATGTTCTCAAATGTCTATGGATAATATATGTCATATGTATATTATTTTGAAACATGGTGATAAGAATCTGAAAGTACAGAAGACCTGTCAAAAGCACTTAATCACTCCTGGGACATAGGAATCTTGGCAGAAAATTGTGAAGACAGGATACTATTTTTTCCCCCCAATTAGTTCTTAGAGCTGTTTCAGTTAAAAAAAAATATCTACAGGGGCACTTGTGCCCTGTGGTTTTTATCACTGTCAAGAGAGCAGAGTACTGTGGTATTCCATATTTACTGCTTTGAAAACAGAAAAATTATTTAGGAGAGAAGAATGAGGCAGAGTCATTCTTTGTTATCTTCTTCTCTTCATTATAACTATAGCTAATTATTGTTATGTTGCAGCTGAGTAACCCTATGTACAACAGCTCTGAACTCTGCTCTATCTTGAGCAAATTTCATGGTCCCTGACACACCTAGCCCCATTACCACAGTCACTGAGTCAACCCATCTCATAGAGGGTCTTCCTCTTTTTGTGCTGTCCCTCCACCCTTCCAAATTTGCTGTTCTTGTTTAAGGACTGAGCCCTCATGACTACATGCCCAAAGTTTGTCAGAAGGAGCTTCAAAATTCTTTCCTTCAAGGAAAAGGCTGCTTTCACCCTCTCCAGGGTGAATCTGTTCTCCCAGCAGTCCATGGTATATTCTTTACTCTTCTCCAGGACCACAGCTCAAAGGCATCATTTCTCCTTCTATCATCCTTAGTCATTGTCCAGCTCTCTGATGCATAGCAAGTAATTGTGGAAACCATGGCCTTGATCAGGTGCACCTTATTCTCTAGACTGATATCACTGTTCTTTAGTTCTCTGGAGAGGTCCTTGACAGCAGATTTTTAATACAATTCATCTTTTGATTTCCTGGCTGCTGGTAACAAGAGTGATGATGTGGAACCAAGCAAACTGAAACTATTAACAATTTCAATGATGCTGCTAACCGGCCCAGTTGTGAATTTTTTTGTTTTCTTGATGTTGAGTTTCAATCCATATTGAAAGCTTCAGTCTTTGACCTTCTGTGGCAAGCACCTCAGGTCTCCTCAGTTTCAGCAACTAAGGTTGAGTCATCTGCATAACACAGGTTGTTGATGAGTCTTCTTCCAATCCTCATGCCACATTACTCTTCATAGAGCCCAGACTACTGGATGATCTGTTCTACATAGAGATTAAGAAAATTTGAAGGTAGGATGCATCCCTGTTCTACACAGTTCCTGATTTTGAGCCATGTAGTGTTTCCTTGGTCTGTTCTGACGACTGCCTCCTGGTCCAAGTATAGGTTTCCTATAAACAACATCAAGTTTTCCGGGATTCCCATTCTTCACAAAGTCAGTCATAGTTTGTTGTGATCCACACAGTCAAATGCTTTTGCATAGTCAGGGAAACACAGATAGACATTCCTCTGGTACTCTCTGCTTTCAGCTAAGATTCATCTAACATTGGCTATAATGTCCCTAGAGCCATGGTCTCTTATAAATCCAGCCGGAATATCTCTGCTGATGTGCTGTTCTAGTTGTTTTCATATAACTTTCAACAGGATCTTCCTTGCATGTGATATTAATGGTATTGTTTAATAATTTCCACATTTTGCTAGGTCAACTTTTTTTTTTTTTTGGCATGGGAATAAATATGGATCTTTTCGAGTCAGTTGGCAAGGTGGTTGCCCTTCAAATTTCTTAGAACAACCTTTTGATCACACCCAGGGCAGCATAAGTTTGTTGAAATATGTCAACTGGTATTCAGTCAATTCCTGGGCCTTGGTTTTTTTCCCTTCAGAGCAGCATTATCTTCCTCTTTCATCACCAGAGGCTCTTGATCATATATTGTTTTGTGAAATTCTTCTGCGTCAGCCCATTATTTTTGGTCTAGTGACTCTTTGTACTCCTTCCATTTTCTTTTGATGCTTCCTGGGTCATTCAACATTATGCCCACAGTATCCTGAGGTATTGAAACATGAGGCTTGAATTTGTTCTTCAGTTACTTCAACTTAAGAAATGCTGAGTGAGTTCATCCTTTTTTTATTTTCCAACTCCAACTCTTTGCACAATTCATTATAATACTTTGTTTTGTCTTCCCAAGTTGTGCTTTGAAATCTGCTGTCCAGCTCCTTAACTTCTTGATTTCTTTTCTTTGCTTTGGCTTCTTGGTGCTGTAGCACAGTATTTAGAGTCTCTTCTGATATTTATTTTGGTCTTTTCTTCTTCCTTTATCTTTGTAATGACCTTTTTTCATTCTTCACAGATGATATTCTTAATATCCTCCCACAGCTCATCTGAGCTTCACTTACTAGTATTCAAGGCCTCAACCTGATGGTTTTTAAATTTTAGGGGGATGCTCTCAAGGTCAAACTTTGGTTCTTGTAGCTTTGGTTTCGTTTTGCTTAGCTTCAGTTTGAATTTGAATGCTAGTTAATGATCTGATCCACAATCAGCACATGGCCTACTTTTCACAGCTGATATTGAGCTTCTCCAACAATTTTTCTGACAGAAGTAATCGATCTGATTCCTGGCCATCAGGTGAGGCCATGTGTATTTCTTATAAAATGTATTTGCAATGAATACTTTACAGAACTCTATCATTCTATCTCCAGCCTCATTTCTGTTACTAAGTCCATGTCTCTCAATTATGGATCCTTGTTCTTTTGCGTTCAAGTCACTCATTATTACTAATATTTCTTGGTTACATGCTCAATTGCTTTCTGATTGGAACAATTGTTATATATCATTTATATCCTCTTTTTTGGCTCTGGTTGTTGGTGTATAAATTTGAATGATAGTAGTACTTAATTGGTCTTTCTTGTAAACATATGCCACTCATACCATTGTGTATTTTATGATGCCTCTAGAAATGGTCCTTTTAACTAGGAATGTAACTGCATTTTTTTCTCAGTTTTTACTTTCCAGCATAGCAGATCATATACAAAACTAACGGAAGAGTTAAATTAGAAAATAGAGTAAGGATGTCTAAAGCTTTCCTCACCTTATGTTGTAATTGTTATGCACTGTTGAGTCAGAAACCACACACAGCTGACCTTTCAGTGAGTTTTCAAAGACAGCTAGTGGATTCAAACCATGTATCTTTTTATTAGCGGTGTGATTGCTTACAGGAAATTAAAAAAAGTGAAAAATTAAGATCAACATTGCAAATACCTTTTTTAAGAAACATAAACGCAGGCTATACACATGGATTTCACCTGATGGTATGCATAGGAATAAAATTAATTACATTTGTGAAAAGACTCACTGGAGAAGCTAAGTATCAGCAGTAAAAACCAGACCAGGTGCTGATTGTGAGACAGACCAACTACTCATATGCAAGTTCAAGCTGAAGTTGAGGAAAATTAAGCCCACAGGAACCAAAATTTGACCTTAAGTCTGTCCCACTCGAATTTCAAAACCATCTCAGGAACAGGTTTGAGGACTGAGCACCAATGAGTGCAGACCAAATAAGCTCTGGAAGGATATCAAGAAAATCATCCATGAAGAAGGCAAAAGATTATTACAAAGGCTGACGAAGAAGAAAAGACAAAGATGGATGTCAGATGAGACTCTGAGTATTGCATTAGAGTGCCGAGAAGCGAAAGCTAAAGGAAGTAACCAAGAAATCAAAGAGATGAACAGAACATTTCGAAAGGCAGCCTGGGACGACAAAGCAAGATACTATCATGAAATGTGCAGAGAGCTGGAGTCAGAGAATCAAAAGGGCCAAACTCACTCAGCTTTTCTTAAGCTGAAGGAGCTGAAAAACAAATTCAAGCCACAGGTGGCAATACTTAAGGATGCTTTGGGTAGAATGTTAAATGATCCAGGAAGTATCAAGAGAAGATGGAAGAAATACACAGAATCACTGTATCAGAAGGAATTGGCTGACACAGAGGAATTTCATGAAATAACATATGAGCAAGAGCCTATGGTGATGGAGGAAGTTCATATTGCTCTGAAGGAATTGGCAAGAAACAACGCTCCAGGACTTGACTGCATACCAATTGACATATTTCAGCTAACAGACATTGCCCTGGATGTGCTCACTAAGTTGTGCCGAAAAATCTGGAGGACAGCCAACTGGTCAACCGACTGGAAAAGATCGATATTTGTTCCCACTCCAAAGAAAGGTGACCCACCAGAATGAGGAAATTACCAAACAATATCATTAATATCATATGCAAGCAAGATTCTGCTGCAAATTATCCAAAAACGTTTGGAACAATATGTCAACAGAGAACTGCCAGATGTGCAGGCTGGATTTAGAAGAGGTCGTGGTACTAGGGATACTATGGCTAATGTTAGATGGATCTTGGCAGAAAGCAAAGAATACTAGAAGAATGTCTATCTGTGCTTCATTGACTATGCAAAGGCTTTAGCCTGTGTGGATCACAACAAGCTGTGGCTGACTCTGAGATGAATGGAAATTCCAGGACATTTGATTGTGCTAATGCCAAACCTATACTTGGACCAAGAGGCAGTCATCGGAACAGAGCAAGGAGACACTACATGGTTCAAAATTAAGAAGGGAGTCCATCAGGGATGTATTCTGTCTCCATACCTTTTCAATCTGTATGCAGAACAGATCATCTGAGATGCTGGGCTGTAGTGGCGTCAGGATTGGTGGAAGAGTCATCAACAACCTCTATTATGCAGATGACACAACCCTGCTTGTTGAAACTGAAGAGGACCTGAAACACTTGCTGCAGAAGGTCAAGGACTGCAGCCTCCTATATGAATTGAAGCTCAACATCAAGAAAACAAAGATTCTCACCACTGGGCCAATTGGCAGCATCAATATGGATGGTGAAGAGATTGAGATAGTTAACAGTTTTAGCTTACTTGGCCTCACAGTCAACGATCTCAGTAACAGCAGCCAGGAAATCAAGAGACGAATTGCATTGGGAAAGTCAGCTGCGAGGGACCTTGCAAGAGTACTGAAGAGCAACGACATCAGGCTGGAGACTAAGGTGCGCCTGGTCCAGGCTATAGTCTTCACAGTTACGTGCCATGCACCTGAGAGTTGGACAGTGAATAGGAATGATAGAAAGATAATTGATGCCTTTGAGCTGTGGTTCTCGAGAAGAGTGTTAAATATACCATGGACTGCTAGGAGAACAAACAGGTTTTTCCTGGAGAAGGTGAAGCTGGAATGCTCCTTGGAGTCAAGGATTCTGAAGCTTTATCTGACATATTTTGGGCATGTTGCACGAAGAGGCTGATCCTTGGAGAGGGCCATCATGTTTGGCAGAATGGAGGGGCAGCGAAGGAGAGGAAGACCTTTAACGAGATGGATCAATTCTGTGACTGGAGTGGTGGGGATCAATTTGTTTGAGATGGCTGGTTGGCACAGGCTAGAATGGCATTTAGAGCTCTTGTACATAGGACCGCTATGAGTTGCAAACTACTCGATGGCACATAACAATAACAACAATTTACTGCTAATGACTTTGAACCATATTATAACTGATTGTGCAGTGTGTCTTTTGAGGTGATAAGTTACACAGAAGGAGATTATTCATCTTTATTTATAGGAACCATTATGGGCTTCAACTGCCACCTTTAGGGAGCACTGGTGATGTTATAGAATTGTCCTGCCAACTTAAAAGTGGCTCCACTCTGTTGATTCAAATTCATTAGTAACTGCCTAGGACATAGGCAATCTTCTCCCTTGCCACTTGTTGTTGTTGTTATGTACCCTCGAGTCGTTTGCGACTCATAGCAACCCTATGTACAACAGCCCTAAACCCTGCTCTATCCTGTGCCAATCTCACTACCTCTGACACAGGCATCCTGATTACCCCAGTCACTGAATCAATCCACCTCATAGAGAGTCTCCCCCTCCTACGCTGTCCCTCCACTCTACCCAGCATGATATCCCTCTCCAAAGACCTGTCTCTCCTTGCAACATGTCCAAAGTATGCCAGACGAAGCCCCAGAATCCTTGCCCCCAAGATGTAGCCTGAATGAATCTAGAATGAATCTGTTTGTTTTCTTGGGAGTCCATGGTACATTCAATACTCTTCTCCAGCAGCACAGCTCAAAGGTGTCAATTCTCCTTCTATCCTCCCTAGTCATTGTCCAACTCTCTGATGCCTAACAAGTGATTGCAAAAACCATGGCCTGTATCAGGCACACCTTAGTCTCCAGAGAGACACTGTTGCTCTTGAGTACTTTAGAGAGGTCCCTAACCGCAGACTTTCCCATTGCAATACATTTTTTTTATTTCCTGGCTGCTGGTGCCAAGAGTGTTGACTGTGGAGCCGAGCAAACTGAAGCTGTGAACAATCTCAATCTCTTCGTCATCCATCCTGATGCTACCAATTGGTCCAGTGGTGAGAATCGTCTTCTTGACATTGAGCCTCAGTCCATACTGAAGGCTGCAGTCCTTGACCCTCTGCAGCAAGTGCATGAGGGCCTCCTCGGTTTCAGTGAGCAGGGTTGTGTCATCTGTATAATGCAGAGTGTTGATAGGTCCACCAATCCCACTTATAGCCTCTAAAATACCAGCTTGGGAGGGGTTGTGCAGTGATGAATTGGCTCTGACTCAATGGCAATGAGTTATTTTCCTTCTTTAGTTTTTTTAGAGCAGTTAAAATGAACCAAAGGTTTACAACAAATTGATGAAAAAGTTTCTCATAAGAATAATAAATCATTGATACTTCAATTTTACTCTCCATTAGCCAGTTTCAAGGCATACGTAAAAGATGATATTCTAAAAGTGGAGGAAGCAGAATTGACTGGAGCTCTTTCAATACTTTATTCCTGAAGTACGGTTATTATTTGACAGCTCTGATATTGTCCCTGTTGGACTTTAAAGGCTCATCTCATCTTATGTGAGCTCATTTAATGTTAAAACTTTTTCTCAGGGGATGTTTGTTTATTGTTTTAATATCTTAGCTGCCTGAGTGAATCAATAACATTTTAGACAAACAACTAACCAAAACATTTCAGAAGAAAATCTGAGAACTTAGATTTCTATCTTGTTTATTGCCCTGGAGTGAATACCACAGGGACTTTGAAAACTATTGACATATTACTAGAAAGTCAATGGCAATGTACATGTCAAGGACAATAGCATATCTAGGAATCATTGAATAAGGAATGAAGCTTTCATTTCTGTCTGACTTGAGTTTCTATATACATAGAATCTCATTGCTAGGGTTAAGAGACTTACTATGTCCATATATTTAAGGACATTTCTGTCCAACCATTGTTGGTTTGTCCCCCTGAGTCAACTATGGCTCATACTAGCTCTATGAACAACAGATCAAAATGTTGCCCTACCTGTGCTATCCTCACCATCTCCAAAATGCTCCAGTCCATTGTTACAGTCATTTTGCCAGTTGATTTTGTTGAAGGTCGTCTTCTCTTTCCCTGACCCTCTACCTTTCCCAACACAACTTTTATTTTTCCAGGACAAGTCCCTCTTAACAACTTGCACAAATTATGGAGAGAAAGTTAAACTATTCTTGCTTTTAAGGAGCACAGTGGTTGCACTTCCTTTAAGATGCAGTTGTTTGTTTCTTTGTTAGTCCATAGGAGAATCAGCACTCTTCTCCAACACCAGAGAGCCAAGAGGTAAGAAATTGCATTACCATCCTGAAGGTATCCAGTTTGAATCTAACAGTTTTTCTGCAGGAGAACAATAGTCAATTTCCTCTTGTGAGATTTAAGATTTACTGCCTCTGAAAACCTGCTGGAGGGACAACCATGGGTCAGTTCTGACTCAATGCTACAAAACACAAATAACTTTTCCAACACCATAACTCAGAGATATTAATTTTTTTTCCTGTAATCCTTATTCATTATTCAATTTTCAGATGCATGGATAGCAATTGAAAATATCATGTCTTATTATGAGTGTATTAGTCTTTTAATTGACATCATTGTTCTTTAGCACTTTGGAGAGGTCCTTGACAACATATTTTCCGAGTAAAACATCTTTTGATTTCTTCACTGCTGCAACCACAGGTGGTGTTTGTGGATCCTAATAAAATAATATAGTTTGGTAACTGCAATTTCTTCTCCATCTAGAGCATTAAGCTGAGTGAACGAACACAGTCTCATAAGGATGAATATTGCATAAGACCATAGTTGTAAAACTAAGATAACTAGTAAAACTTGTACATATTAAGGGTGGAGAAGGGAGAGCAGAGGGGTGAGGATAGATAGAAGTGAAACCATAGGGCTGTGCAATTTAGTGGATGTAGGAAGGGGGACAAGTAAATGGGAGAGATCTAGGTAAAAATGATGGGCAAATCCAATGGTGATTAATTTTATAAAACATAATGCATGAGAATTACTGTATGAAACACAACACAGTGTACACAAACTTTGTAAGCAAAGTAAGTCTCTAGTTTGGACGCTCATGTGTGAAGTGGTTGGATTCTAGAAAGTGAGTTCTTTTTGTTTTGGTGAGGGGCAGATGTGTACTGCGTGGTTGTTTTTATTTCATTTACAACTATGTGCAAGTTGATTGGAATTGCTGGATTTGGCTAACAATGAGCTGTGAGCTGGAAGCCTAGTGGGCAAGCCTGTGTATTCAAAAGTCGATTGGTGTTAATTATGTTTGGAATGAACATTCTTCTAATTGGTACAGAACTGGTCTGTCAGTTTGCTATATGGAGGTAACTTGGGGTTGCTGTGATGCTGAATTCTGTGCCAATGGCGTGACTAATCCCATAATGGTTACTTGTAGTGTACAGTGTTTAGTGGAGCTCTCAGATTAACAGGTTTGGAAGCAGGAGTGGCATCCACTTCTTAAACAACATGCCTCTGGAAACTCTATGAACTTCTTGGTGTTGTTAGGTGCCATTGAGTCATAGATGACTCATAGTGACCCTATGAATGAAAGACCTGAACACCTGTATAACTTTCAGTGTTTCTCCATGTTCATAGAGTTTATAGAGGCAAGCTATTTTGAAAGTGTATGCCACTCTTGTTTCCAAGCTTGTTTTAATTGGGGAGCTCCACCAAACACTGGCCACCATGGGTAATCATTGTTGCATTTGACACATCAGTGTCACAGCATTTAGCACACAGCAACCTCTGAGTTTTCTCATACAGCAAATGGACAGACCAGTGCTATACCACTTAGAAGAATATTTGACCACAAACAATTAAACCAGGCCTGAGGGCCACAGGCCCAAGGATCTAAATACATTTTTAAATAGGAGGTTGAATACAATCAACTCACACCCATCAGTGAGTCAGCATTCCACCCTAATTGTCACCAGAACCAGAAAACACAATTCTGGAGAATCTAGCCCGCCTCTGGATGACTTCTATCTGGATTAATGAATTTAGGGAAATGAAAAACTCTAGAACAGGGTTCAGTTCTTTTGTTCATAGGGTCTCTATGAACGGTTATAAGTCATGCTCAACTTAATGACACTTAACAACAACCACCACCACCTAACATGATGTTGCCTATTGTTTAAGTAATGAAAACTTTTATTTTCTTGATACTAAGATGTAAACAATATTGAAGCCCACATGGAATCTTTGATCTTCTTCAGTAAGTACTTCAAGTCTTCTTTACATTCTGCATGCATGATTGTCATTTGCACAATATTTTTTGATTGTTGATGCATCTTCTTCTAATCCTGATGCCATGTTCTTTTTTCATAAAGTCCAAGTTCACTCATTATTTGTTCAACATACAGATTGAATAGGTATGGGAAAAACGTTACAACTCTGAAACACATCTTTCTTGATTTTACACCATTTAGTACTCCCTTGTTCTGTTTGAACAACAGGTTCTTGGTCTGTTTATAGATTTCACATGGGCACAATTAACAGTTCCAAGATTCCCACTCTTCTAGAAGTTAACGATAATTTTTTATGATCCCCACAGTCAAATGTCTTTACTGAGTCAGTGAAAGAGAAGAAAACATTTTTTGTATTTTCTGCTTTCAGCCAAGATTCACCTGACATCACCAATGATATCCCTTATACCATGGCTTCTTCTGAATCCAGTCGTTGTTGTTACGTACTATTTAGTTTGAACTGCCTCATAGCTTACTTTCTAATGGATTTTTAGAGGCAGTAAATTTCACAGGAAGAGACTGCTTATCTTTCTCCTTAAAGTAGCTGATGGATTTGGACTGTGTTTTTCTGGACCACTAATCATTAGTTGACCATTAACCTAATAGACATCCCAACATCCAGACACAACAACAACAAAAAAGTGTAAACTTTACATAATTTGTACATAAAGTCACAAAACAAAACTACAATAAACAGTTGAAAATACCATATAAAGTATCATTATAGGGGTCTAGTTTTCAAGAAAAAACTTGAAAGACATGTAAAGAAGCACAAATGAATATACAAACATGCTATTGTTCAGAAAAACTCAGACATTGCTTAGTAGATCTAGACTAAATGATCATGCAAAGAGGAGCCACAAAAGTGTTGAAAAGGCTATATTAAGTTCAGAAAAAATAGAATCTATGATATAAATTATTGCTAGAGGTAAATATATTTTATAAATATAAGTTTAAGCCCAGGTTGTTGTTGTTGTTATGTGCTGTTGATTCTCCTGTGACTCATTGTGACCCTACAGACATAGCCCTAAGCCCTGCTCTATCCTGTGCCAATCTTATTGTCTCTGACACACCTACCCCCATCATCCCAGCCACTGAATCAATATACCTCATAGAGGGCCTTCCTCCTGTGCTGTTCCTTCACCCTCCCAAGCATGATGTCCCTCTCCAAGGACTGATCCTGCCTTGCAACAAGTCCAAAGTATGTCAAATGAAGCTTCAGAACCCTTACCTCCAAGGGGCAGCCCGATTTAACCCTCTCCAGGATGAACCTGTTTTTTTCTCTTAGTGGTATATGGTATATTAAAAACTCTTCTCCAGTACCACAGCTCATCAATTCTTCCATCACCCCTAGTCATTGTCCTGCTCTCTGATGTATAGCAAATGGTTGCAAATATAATAATTATAAGCATACATAACTTAAAAAGAAAGAATCCAAACATATGAAGCAAAACCTAAGATAATGGAAGGAAAAAATAAACAATTCAGTAACTATAGTTGGAAACTTCAATATTTACTTTCAATGATGAATAGAATAAGTAGGCAAAGTATCAGCATTGAAGTATAATCCAGGAAAAACAGTATACAATAACTAAGTGTAACAGATATTTATGGAACATTCTTCCAACAACTTAGTCTTATGTAATCTTTTCGTAATAACGAAGACATTGGTTTTGCCTCTGGAAACCCTAAAAACCTGGAGAAAGAATGAAAGTTATATAGGAGGTGTCCAGGACTTTCATTCATAGGGTCGCTATGAGTTGCCTGAGACTAGATGGCACTCAACAACAACAACAACAATAATCTTTTCATATAAATATGGAACATCCCCAACATAGACTATATCAGGACACAGAACAAGTTTCAATGCATTTAGAAGAACTGAAATAATATAAAATATGTTCACCAACCACAATGGAATGAAACGAGTAGTGACTAATAGGAAGAAATTTGAAAAATTCACACTTATGAGGAAAATCTGCAGCATTCTCCCAAATAAGTCAAAGAAGAAATACTGTGGAAATAATGAAAACAGAAATACAACATTATAAAATAATAAAATCAGTGTCCAAAGCAGTGATGGTGGGATTTTGTGCCCGTAAATGCCTACCTCAAAAGAGAAAATATCAAATAAATAACTTAATCTATATGTTGAGAAACATGAAGAACACCCAAACAAAACAGGCTGGGAAAAAAAGCAAATAAATATTTTTCCATGTATTATTATTATTATTATTATTAACTTTAATGAAAATTTACAGACTTTGGATTTCCATTCACTGATGCACTTTTCTCCCTGCCTACTCCCTCCGCTCCCCCATCCCAGTTCACTCTTCTCTTTGAAAAGTAAAAGTCTTTCATGGTTCTACAATCCCTCTCTCCTCCCCCTAGGTCCACTCCACTATGCAGCCTTTGTTCTGGACTCCTGTCATGACTATAATACCTAGTCATATATGCCTTTTAAAGAGTTTTCTCCCTCATCTGTTTCTATGCAGTATACATTATTTATCCCATCTTTTCCAGTCTTCCCTGAAACTTGAAGTCAATCCCGTTTATTTGTCCTTTTGTGACTGAGATATTTCACTCAGCATAATGTCCTCCAGGGTCTTCCATTTTGAATAATATTTCATGAGTTCCTTGTTTTTCAATTCAGCATACTATTCCACAGTGTGAATATACCACAGCTTCTCTATCCATTCGTTTGTTGATGGGCACTTGGGTTGTTTCCAGTTCTTTGCTATTGTGAAGAAAGCCACAATAAACACTGATGTGCATATATCTTCTTGGGTGGCAGTTATTATTTCTTTGGGGTATATTCCCAGTAGCGGAATTGCTGGGTAAAACAGAATTTCTATTTGCAACTTTTTGAGAAAACGCCATACAGCCTTCCTTAGTTGTTGCACCATTTTACCCTCCCACCAGCAGTGAATTAGAGTTCCAGTTTCTGCACAACCTCACCAGCCTTTGATGTTTGCTGTTCTGTTAAATTTTACTATTCTTACTGGGGTGAGATGATATCTCACAATTATTTTTATTTATATCTCTCTTAGAGCTAAGTACTTTTTCTCTTTCATTTGCAGTAAAGTGCTGATGCAAGAGGATAATTTCCCAGGAGAGAGCAATGTGTCCTGTAGGACTGGTGCATAATTTTTGTTTGAATTTCATCTGATGGCATGCATAGAAATCAAATCAATTACATCGGTGGCAAGAATTGCTGGTGAAGCTCAATATCAGCTGTAAAAACCAGACCAGGTGCTGATTGTGAAACAAACCACCAACTACTCACATGCAAGTTCAATCTGAAGCTGAAGAAAATAAAATCATTTGCCTTAAGTCTATCCCACTCGACTTTTAAAACCATCTCAGGAAAAGGTTTGACCTTGAACACCAATGAATGAAGACCAAACTAGCTGTGGGAGGATATAAAGAATATTGTCCATGAAGAATGCAAAAGACAAAGTCAGAAGAGGAAGAAAAGATCAAGTTAGCTGTAAGATGAGACTCTGTATTATATTAGAGTGCTCAAAAGCCAAAGCTAAATGAAAGAAAAACAAGAAATTAAAGAGCTGAACAGAAAATTTCAAAGGGAATCTCGGGATGAGAAAACAAGGTATTATAATGAAATACGCAAAGAGCTAGAGTCACAGGATCAAAAGGGCCAAACTCACCCAGCATTTCTTAAGCTGAAGGAGTTGAAAAACGAATTCAAGCCATGAGTGGCAACATTTAAGGATGTTTTAGGCAGAATGTTCTATGATCCAAGAACATCAAAAGAAGATGGAAGGAGTATACAGAGTCACTGTACCAGAAGGAATTGGCTGACACAGAAGAATTTCATGAAATTATGTATGAGCAAGAGCCTGTGGTGATGAAGGAGGAAGTTCAAGCTGATCTGAAAGAATTGGCAAAAAACAAAATCCCAGGAATTGATGGCATACCAACTGACATAGTTCAACAAACACTGCCCTGGATGTGCTCACCAAGTGGTGCCAAGAAATCTGGAGGACAGTCACCTGGCCTACTGACTGGAAGAGATCGATATTTGTTCCCATTCCAAAAAAGGGTGACCTGACAGAGTGCATAAATTATCACATGCAAGCAACACTCTACTGATAATTATCCAAAAACTGGAGCAACATACCTACGGACAACTGCCAGATGTTTAGGCTGGTTTTAAAAGAGGCCGTGGTACTAGGGATATTATAACTAATGTTAGATGGATCTTGGCAGAAATCAAAGAGTACCAGAGGAATGTCTATTTGTGTTTCATTGATTATGCAAAGGCTTTTAACTATGTGGTTCACAACAAACTGGTTGACTCTAAGAATAATGGGAGTCCCAGAACACTTGATTGGACTTACGTGAAGCCTATATTTGTACCAATAGGCAGTTGTCAGAAAAGAGCAAGAAGACGCTGCATAGCTCAAAATCAGGAAAGCTGTCCACCAGGGATGTATTCTGTCTCCATATCTTTCCAATCTCTATGCAGGACAGATCATTCAGGATGCTGCACTCTATGAGGAGGAATGTGGCATCAGGATTGGAGGAAGATTCATCAATAGCCTGCATTATGTGGATGACACAACCTTGCTTGCTTAAACTGAGGAGGACCTGAAATGCTTGTTGCAGAAGGTGAAGGACTGCAGCTTCTAATATGGATTGAAGCTCAACATCAAGAAAACAATCATTCTCACCACTGGGCCAATTGGTAGCATCATTATGGATGGTGAAGAGATTTAGATTGTTAAGTTTTAATTTGCTGGTTCCTCAATCAACACTTTTGGTACCAGAAACCAGGAAATCAAGAGACAAATTGTATTGGGAATGTCAGCTGTCAGGAACCTCTTCAGAGTACAAAGAGCAATGATATCAGTCTTGACACTAAGGTGTGTCTGATCTGGGCCACAGTCTTCACAATTGCGTGCTATGCGTCAGAGAGCTGGACAGTGCCTAGGGATGACAGAAAGAGAATTGATGCCTTTGAGCTGTGGTACTGGAGAAGAGTGTTGAATATACCATGGACTGCTAGGAGAGCAAACCTGTTTGCCCTGAAGAGCGTGAAACCAGGCAGCTCCTTGGAGGCAAGGATACTGAAGCTTCATCTGACATACTTTGGACATGTTGCAAGGAGTGACCAGTTTTTGGAAAGTGACATCATGTTTGGGAGGTTGGAGGGACGACACAAGAGAGGAGGACCCTCAATGTTGTTGTTGTTGTTGTTATGTGCTGTCAAGTCATTTGTGACTCGTAGTGACCCTATGCATAACAGCCCTAATCCCTGCTCTGTTCTGTGCCAATTTCACTGTCTCTGACACAACCATCCCGATTTCTCCAATCACTGAATCAATCCACCTTTAGTGACTGGAATAACGGTGGTAGGTGTATCAAAGTCAATAGGATTGCCACAGGATAAAGCAGGGTTTAGGCCTATTGTAGATAGGATCATTTTGAGTCATAGGCAACTCGATGGCACATAACAACAACAACAACAACAACAACAACAACGTTTTAACTTGTATACATGACAGTCTCAAAAACCAGTCTTTACTTAGGCCCTTCAAACTTATGCATAGTTGCCCTTATCTTTTGGGCAATTTTCCTAGTTTAGATCAAGTCTACTTGTTAGATGACGATCTCACTATTCTTAGCCTCATAAGTCAGCTCCTCTGAGAGCACACTGGTCAAGTCCTACGTAAGCCCCATATAGGACCTCCCTTCACTCAGTTCCTATCTCCAGGTTATTGGATTCTATTATAAAACCCTATAGCCCTCGAATCTGTGTCCTAAATGGACAGGTCCTTTTCAGGTATTCTTAACTACTCCCATGACCATGAAACTACTTGGCAAAGCTACATGGTTCCATGTCTCCAGAATTAAGAAAACCTAAGCCTCTTTCTTCCTGGAATCCTCCCTGCAACAAAGAGTCATCACTCAAATACACCTGCTCCCGCTTGGGGCCTACCAAGTTCAGTTTAACAAAAACTTCAGAAAAATCCAGGGACAGACCTTAAATTTAATTTTCATGAGCCTTCTACATTGTGTTTATGTCACCTGCCAATTATCAATTCTTCCTTGAAACACTTCTAAAATAATTTTTCCTTTTATCGGTCTTTGTCAATTCCTTTTCCTCACTTCTCCTGTCAAGACTTCAATTTATTTACAAGGCACTCTTGATTTTCACACCAAGAAAAATGTCCTTTCTCACCTTCCTTCTATCCCCCACACTCTAACTAGAGAGAGAAAAGGCAGAAAGCCACAGCCTTTAAAAAAATCATGGAAAGTTCTCTTCATGGATTCCTATGTTTGTATTATCAATTGGCTTGATGATATTTTTTGGTCCGTTTTCTAGTATTTACCTACTTCCTTCCCCCAAGCAAAAGTGGCTATTTGCCATATTGTTAAAATCCATTTCTTCTATTTCTCACACTCTAAGATCCTCTTTACTATGACACCCAAAGCTAACACCTTCCCTGAGTTAATTTTTCCTCTATCTTTCAGTCCTCTATCTACCTTGATCCAACTTAGCTCATCTCCCTTGTCCCCAAACCTGTTACTCTATTTAACCTATTTATACTAGTTGTGCTACAGTTGGCTACTCTCTGTATACTAGGTAGGCATACTTCCTGGATTGGATAACTAGTAGCTTCTAGTACCTACAGCTCAAGAATTTGTCATGAGCCACAGGACAACCCAAGTGTTGGATGTACTATATTCATCATGGTGCAAGCGATGGGGGAGGATTCCAAGACAAAGCCAGAGAAAAAAAAGCAAGAGTAAGTAGTAAAGTCCACAATAGCCAAAGTTACTGGAAGGCCAAGTTACCCCACAACTTATAAAGGTATTAATCTCTCAGGACTAAAGAAACTCACCCAGCCAGAAACCCATTTAAGACATTTTGAAATACCACTTTTCAAATTCTAAGCCCTACCAGTCTAGTCCTCATTAAAGACTGTTGACTTTGTCTGTCATTATGACAGGGGACATATGTAGCCACCGCTGTTCCACGTGATTGGACTTCAGAAAATAACACCTCAAACGCCAACAGAGTAACTCTCATAGGTCAACTAGTAGACAATATAATCCTTCTCCTTATCTCAAGTCTTATCTGGCTACTTTCAATTAATGGCACAAAAGCAATAGGCAATGGTTTCTCCTCTTATTGTAATCACACCCTTTCTTTGTAAAATAATGCCACTCAAAACTTTACCTCAGAGTTATTCTTCATCTGTGGCAATTAAGCTTACTTCTGTTGGTAGACCAACTGGACTGGAGTCAGCATACATGCCTTTTTAACCCTTGAAATTTCTCTATTCACAGAACATCAATTTCAAAATGCTCTGTTCTCCCAAATCAGAGAAAAACAAGCCACTGTTGCCACAGTACTCCTAAGAGTGGGTCTTGCAGCAGCCATAGCTACAGGTGTAGAGGAATTGGAACAGCAACCCACTTTTACTACAAACTCTCCCAAGAGTTAAATGATGATAGGTAGCAAATAGCTCGTTCACTCATTTCACTACACAATCAAGTAGAATCCCTAGCAGTCATTGTCCTCCAAAACAAAGGAATGTTAGACTCATTGACTTCTGAAAAGGGAGAAATCTGACTTTTCCTGGGGTATAGTTACTATGTAAACCAACTAGAAATAGTCACAGCCAAGGTGAAAGAACTTTGAGAATGAATCTAATGAAGGCAATAAGAAATAAGAAGACAATAGAAATTTTTCTCTTGAAAGTTGGCTACCCCTAGATTTCCTTTCCTCAACCCTATTACAAAAATTTTCTAAATCTTAATATTTGGCCTCTGCCTCATTCAATTTCTCTCTAGATTTCTACAGGTGCTGATGAGAACATTTGCTAACCACACAGTCTGTGAACTCCTTGTATTATCAACTGAGTATCAACCATTATCCTCAATCATCACACTGGCCAACTCTGATGCCTAAACCCAAAGCCCTTCTCCTCTTTTAGAAAGTCATCTTCATCCAGCAGGAAGTAGATACAGACAAGAACCCCAACGGCTCCAATCAATATAATAAAAATCTGGACTGTGAGGACTGTGGAACTACTCTCCCTTCCTTCCTTTTCCATAATAGCTATTAAAATAATCAAATGACAGGAAGCAGCAGCTGGGGTTCTGTTTCTCTCTGTGATATGAAATTATTCTACCTCCATTTCTCAGGAATAGCTCTCTGTGACCTCAGTCTGCTTTTTTATCTTGTTAAAAACAATTGCTAGCATCCCCTTCCCCAATTTCCTTGTAAGACAATATAAAATATTTCTCTGACTTTAAGTGGAATCTGGTCACTTCGTTGGAGTCAGTTCAACAGTTTCTCCTCAATAAACTGCCTTTCTTGGCCTGACCTGGGTACTGTCGTTCCTCAACAACCTTACACCTTCCATCTTCTTTTAATGCTTCCTGGATCATACAATATGCTGTGCATAGCATCACTGAGTATTGCAACTTGAGGCTTGAATTTGTTCTTTAGTTCCTTTGGCTTAAGAAATGCCAAATGAGTTCAGGCCTTTTGTTTTTTCAATTCAAGTTCTTTGCATATTTCATTATAATACTTTGCTTTGTCTTCTTGGGCTGCCCTTGAAGTCTTCTATCCAGCTCCTTTACTTTGTGATTTCTTTTTTATTTGACTTTTCTTGCATTGATTTTTGTCTTTTCTTCATCTGTCTTTGTAACAACATTTTGCATTCTTCAGGGGTGATAAAGGCCTCAAACCTCTTCCTGAGTTGGTTTTTAAATTCAGGAGAGATAGACACAAGATCAAATTTTGATTCCTGTGGATTTTATTTGACCTTTTAGAGCTTAAATTTAAACTTGCATATGAATAGTTGATGGTCTGTTTCACAAACAGCACCTGACCTAGTTTTTACTATTGATGTTGAATTTTTCCAGTGATTCTTTTCACAGATCTGATTGAGGCACAACACTAAATTTTCAGTTCATTGTATTTGAGGAGTACATTGTTATTATTAGTATACCACTGGCCTGTCAGTTTGCTTTACCTAGGTAACTTGTGGGTTGGTATGATGCTGAAAGCCATGACACAACTGTATCAAAAGCTACAAGGGCAGCCATAGTAGAAAGGTTTTAGTAGAGTAACCAGATTAAGACAGACTAGGAAGCATTAGTGACCGTCTACTTCTTAAATAACACATCTCTGAAAACCCTATAAACAGTAGATAAATACAGGTAGTTTTATAATATTAGAGGTAGAGTCCAGATTTACAGTCAATCGTAATGAGGACAAGTGGAAAACATCCTTTAATAATTAGAGCATGGAATGTATGAAGCATGAGTGTTAAAAAATGAAAAGTTATAAAAAATGAAATAGAACGCATGAACACTGATATTCTAGGCATTAGTGAGCTGAGTAGGATAAGCATTGGCCAGCTTGATTCAGATAATCACATGGTATGCTATTCTGGGAATGAAAAGCACAAGAAGATTGGTGTTACAGTCATTGCAAAAAAAAAATCAGTTTCCAGTTCTATCCTGTAGTACAATGTTGTAAGTGGTTGGATATTATCCATATGCATATAAGGAAGACTTGTTAATATGACTTTTATGCAAATATATACTAATATATATATAAATCCAAAGAGTATGAATCTGAATAATTTCACCAAGTCTTGCAGTCTGAAATTTACCAAACAAGAAATCAAGCTGAGTTAATAGTAATTGGTGACTGGAATTCAAAAGTTGCAAAGAAGAAATGGAAGTTGGAAAGTAAGAATTTGGTGACAGAAACGAGGCTAGAAACAGAACAAAATTCACATGCTCAGTTATTTATTAATTGTGAATACCTTTTTAAAAAAAACACAAATGGCAACTGTACACACAGACTTCACCTGATGACTACATATGTGGAAGGAATCACTGGAGAAACTCCATATCAGCAGTCAAAACTAGGCCAGAGGCAGACTGTGGGACAGATCCTCAATTACTCCTGTGCAAGTTAAAATTGAGACCAAAGAAAATTAAAAATTGCCCACAAGAACCAAACTATTATCTTGAGTCTATTTTACCAGAATTTCAAAATCATCTTATATTTGAAGTATTAGATAATGATAATGGAAGACCAGATGTGTTGTGGGATGACATCATGTATATCATCCATGAAGAGAGTAAAAGGTCATTACGAAGATAGAAGAGAAAGAAAAACTGAAGTGGATGTCAGAAGGAACTCTGAAAATTGCACTAGAGCATGGAGAAGCCAAAGCAAAGGGAAAACATGTCAAGGTCAAAGAGTAGAACAGCTTTCTACAGATAGAAGTCCAGTTTTGCCAGTACTATTTAACATGGAAGTCTAGAGAGCATGTGCTGAGTGAATTTACTCACACAAGTGAACTGACTCAGGCACATAAGAACAAATACTATATAAAACCATTTATGTAAAAACAGAAAGGTAACCAGTGAGAGGTGTATGGAAATACAAAGAGGGGAAAAAAGGGGGCAGAAATGGGTAAATCACAGGGTCCAAGAAGCTGGTGGATGGAGGGAGGGAGTGAAAAATAAATAAAAATAAACCAATAATATACATTAATAAAACATCATAATTCTCATAATAATACTAGAAAGCATAAGAGAAGAGTTCAAAGGTCATCTTGAGAAGACAAAGCAAAGCATTATAAAGAAAAATGCAGAGAGCTGGAATTTGAGAATAAAAAGGGAAGAATTTGTCTGTATTTATCAAGCTTGGAGATCTGAGAAACAAATTTAAGCCTTGAGTCTCAATATTGAAAGATGCTATTGGCAACTTGTTGGATGAACTAGGAAGCATTAAAAAAAAAAAAGATGGAGGGAATACATGGTCATTGGACCAAAAAGAATTAACTGACATTGAAAAATTTCAGGAAGTATTATCTGAACAGAAGCCTTTGGTAATGAAGAAGGGAGTTGAAACTTTAATGAAGACATTGGCAAAAATAAGGCTCAGGAATCGAAGGTAAACCAATTGACTTGTTTCAATTAACAGATGCAACCTTGGAGGCACTCTCCAGTCTATGCCAGGAAATTTGGAGAACAACTGCCAAGATTTCAGTGGATTTGAAGAGGTCCATTTTGTTCCCATGCCCAGGAAAGATGATCCAACAGAATGTGGAAACTATCAAACAGTATCATTAATATCTATGCAACCAAAATACTGCTGAAGATCATAAAAAAAAAATTCAGTGGTATAGTACATAAATAGGGAATTGGCAGAAGTTCAAGTAGAATTTAGAAAAGTCCATGGCACCAGAGATATCATTGCTGATGTCAGATGGATCTTGGTTGAAAGTAAAGAATACCAGAAGAATGTCTATATATGCTTTATTGACTATGCAAAGGCATCTGACTGTGGATCATAACAATGTATAGCTAACACTGAGAAAAATGTGAACATTAGAACACTTGTGTTAATGGGACACCCATACCGAGAGCATGAAGCTGCCATGTGAACAGATGAAGGAAACACTACATAGTTTAAAATCAAGAAAGAAATGTGTCAAGCTTGTATTCTCTCTTCATACTTATTAAATCTGCATGCTAAATAAATTCTTTGAGAAGCTGGAATCCATGAAGAAAAATGTGATTTCAAGATTGGAAGAAGACTCATCAATAACCTGCCTTATGCAGATGACAAAACTTTGCTTGCTTAAGTTGTGGAAGACTTGAAGCACTTGTTTCAGAAGATCAAGGACTACAACTTTAACTGTGGCTTGCATCTCAACAAGAAGAAAACAATAATTCTTACCACTGGACCAATAGGCAATATTATGATAGATGGAGAAAAGATTGAAGGTGTCAATGATTTCATCTTACTTGAATCTAAAATCAATATCTTTGTTATCAGGAATAAAAAAATCAGGAGACATATTGCACTGAGAAAGTCTGTAGTCGGGGATCTGTCCAAATTATCGAGGAGCAATCATGTCAGTTTGAGGACTAAGGTGTGTCTTATTCAGGTCATGGTCTTTTGGATTACTTGCTATGCATCAGAGAGCTGGACAATGATTTAGGATGACAGAAAAAGAATTGATGCCTTTGTACTGTGGTATTGGAGAAGAGAGCCGAATATTTCATGATCTGCCAAAAGAACAAACAACTATGTCTTGGAGGAAGTGCAGCCAAGGTACTTCTTGGAGGCAAAGATGATAAGGCATTGTCCCATATATTTCAGGCATGCTAGGAGAGGCTATTACTTGGATGACATCATGTTAGGAAAGGAAATGGTTCGGTGAAGGAGAGGAAGACCCTTAAATAGACGGATTGACACAAAGACAACCACAATAGGCTCTAGCGTGTCAGGAAGTGTGAAGGTGGTACAGGATAGGACAGAGAACACATCTGTTGTTCATAGGGTGCCTATGGATCATACTTTGAGGACATCTAACAACAACAACAACAACAACAACAATGGAATATTACACTCTTCAGTCATAATTTAAAAAAATGTACTGCTATACTTACAACATGAATGAATCTTGAGAGAGTTATGCTCCAACTTAAAAATCAGACACAAAACACTCCACATTGTATGATTTAATTTATATGACATGCCCAGAACAGGCAAATCCATAGAAATGAAGTTATTATGGTTGCCAGGATCTTAGAATGGATGAATTGGGAGTGGTATGGAATTTCTTTCCAGCATGATGAAAATATTCTCAAATTAGTTACAAGGTCATATAAAAATACTAAATTACTACCTTTTGTACTTTTATAATTGGCCAATTTAATGTTATGAGACCACAATTATGAAATGAAATAAAAACAATCTGAAGGACAATTGCAAGTAAAAACTTTTCACACTATTACAGGCAAATAAATACAGATTTGAAAGTTTTACATATCCAGTTTATATCCAATAGGGTCACTAAAGGTAGCTTTGGTGGCCATAATTTCTAGAAAGTTTCACTACTAACCCAAAAGTTATACCTCTTTAGTCATTAGAATCCATCAAAGGGAGAAAGATAAGCCTTGAAAACACATTGGAGGGTAAACTATCGGTTAGGTTTGACTCAATGGAAATTAGAGAGATAATTGATATTAATGACCATAGAGTTTATTCTCATTCATAGTGACCTATGTCTATAAAGTACACTGCTTAACAGAATTTTTGTTGATGTGGTAGTTCGCCAGACTTATGTGCCAAAGTTTTTCTTGTGGGTTTGAACCACCAATCTTCTGTGTAGCAGTCAAGTGCTTACCCCTTTCTGCTGCCGCCCAGAGACTAACTGATTTATACTCACATTCCTTTTGTTCTTTCTCTAAAGTAGCATAGGGAAGTTTTGAGAGATTTATGCTTTAGGCAACATTTAGAGAAAAGCTATAGAGTCTTCATTCCACACTCATTATTACTGATGTGATTATTCTCAAGTGAGTAGTGAATGACTTGTTTGGTTATAGATGTTTCTATAAGTTTTTTTATTATCCCCCTTATAAAAGATATAATAACTTACTAGTACTAAAACCTTAAATACAGTACTTAATTAAGTCAGAACTGAAGTTAGTAATATTTTCTGTTTTTTTAAACTATTGTTCTATGAGGTTAGAGAACAGATAATTTACACATTAGTTTTCAGCTATTCATTTGCTAGAGCAGTTAATCTGCATATGGCTTTGATAATCACCTCATCAGGGACAGTGCTATTAGGGATAAAAGTGCAGCAATGGGTCCTAATTATTATGCATACACTAATCAGAGAAATACCAACTGGGAGTGAACTTGATGGGACAAAGTCCAGGGATCTTCAGCTGAAGTTACAAGAGAGGGACAAACATCATTGAGACAAGGGCATGGTACAGTAAGATAAATTGGCTCTATGAGGTGGCACCATGAGACAGCCATGGAATCTCCTTAAGTACTGTATCCAAACAAATTGGGGCCAAATGTCTTAACTGTGGATGTCCATTTCTCTGGCTAGAATCCTAAGGCTATCTACATCTCTGTCCTTAAGGTGTCTATTGATTCTTTCTACTCCAGAAGAATAGCCATTTCCCTGAAACAGAGCACATAGTCTTGAGATAAGTAGTGGATATGTGAACTTAAAAGATGCAAGTAATTAGCCCTACAATTTGGCACTAGGCATAACAGATGCCTTATATCTAAGGGAATTATTACTTGTTAGTCTATGAGCATCTTCCTTGTTATTTTAGTGTCCAAACTTAATTGTCCAAGATGAATGTCTTGAAATAAAAACAAGAATTTACTTTGATAAATTAGATTTTGCTGGTAAGGCAAAGTAGCAGAAGTGGTAGAAGTCTTTTCCTGGCTCTGGGACCTGTAACCCTCTTTCTTTTATCCACTGACCATATTCTTTCAGCATTCCTGTTCCTTTCAAGGTTTTAGATTTCAATACAAAAGAAATATTTCAAATTATACTAATGACTTCAGTAAATTTATAGAAGAGAAGCAATCCCAACTGTAAATTTGGAACAAAATATCAGCATTCATTTTAGTGGTTACTTTATGGAGGGCAAATGAAGGAGAAGAAGATCCCTAATGAGATGGATATACATGGTGACTTCAGTAATGGGTTCAGTAATGTCAGAGGTGAAGAGGATGCCACAAGACAGGGCAGGGGACAGGTCAGCAGTTAATGAGGTTGCTATGAGTCATACTCGACTTGATGGCACCTAAAAACAACAGTATATGATTAAAAATATTCTCATAGTCTAGTGGATAAGAAGTTACACTGCCAATCCAAAGAAAGGCAGTTTGAATCCACCTACAGCTCAGGGGTGGGTGTAGGGGGGATAGCCAATCTCCTCCTATGTGATTTACAGCCTCTGTAAAACTCACTGGAGAGTCAGCCATGAGTATTTTAGTTTTAAGATATGATTAACTATTCTGATTAATTCTAGAGTTTGAAAAAGAATTTGTTCAATTTAGTGTCTATTGGGTTAATGCTATAGAGTATGAGTTCTATTTTCCTATTCTGACAGCACAATGTCATTTGTTTGGGATGCATGCATTCCTACTTGTTCCTGGAATCGTTAGAACCTAGGGAAGTTTGCCAAGTTCCATCGATGCATGTGTAGCTCAGGGTCAAATCTGTTTTTCCTTAACGTTCTATTTCCTTATAAAGACAACCCTGGCCTCCAGAAACTCCCAAGAAATTTTCTTTATGAAGAAGAAAATTAAAAATTATCTATTCCACTCAACAGTTCACCTAGGGTTCATTTAGATTGTTGGATAATTTTTTTTCATTTAAAAAACCCTATGTTCATATAAATCATTAAATCAATACGGGGTAACTTTAATAAGTTCAAACATGAAACAATAATATATGGAGACTTTAAGAATTTGTATCAGGTTTCAACATTATAAAAATGAATAACTAGCTTTAAGTTTTGAGATGAAACTATTTTAATAGAAACATGCTCACTGCCATCAAGTCAATATTGATTCATGGAGACCCAACGGGACATAATAGAACTGTCTGCAAGGTTTCCAGAACTGTAAAACTCTATTGACAGAGCTCTGAGGATGCAATGTGTAAGGATTCAGTTGCTAACAGAAAGGCAGGCAGTCACTGCTTTGGAAATCTTCTGGGATAGTGATACTCCACCTGGTAGAGTTGTCGTGAATGGGAATGGATTCAATGGCAATGGATTTGGTTTTGTTTTATAACCTTTGTAGAAGAAGCCTACCACATATTTCTTCCACTGAAGAGCTAATTGGTAGGATCAAATATTGAACTGCTGACTTTTCCATTAGAAGCTCGGTGTTTTATCACTGCATCTTTAGGTCTCCTCAGCTGGAGCATGTTATTGTTATTGTTTTCAACTGTCCAGTCAGAACTGGCTTTTAGATGGCATTGTAGTAGGTTTTCAGAGGCAGTAAATCACACAGAAGGAGACTGCCCATCTTTTTCATCCAGAGCCATTTTGGAACTTGAATTGTATGCCTTTGTGTTGATAATGTAGCTGGAGCATAGAATTGTAAAAATTTAAGTAGAAAATGAAGATAGTATCTCTGCATAATTATAATGGAATAAAACCTTTCTAGATCTGAGAAGGTGGTAGAAGGTATCCCTAATTACTGTGAGAGAAATATCACATATGCATGGCTTAAAATTGATTAAAATAAATTAAATTAAAAAGTTAAAATCAATTTAGGAATTGATTTGTTTCATAGTTTTGGAGGCTAGAAGTTAAAATTTGGGGTGAAAGCTCTAGAGAAAGATTTTCTTTTTGAAGGGTTATGAAGAAGGTCCTTATCTTTTCTGACCTTCTCTTCTTGGCCAATCCTGAAGTGACTTTGCATTTCACTTTTTCCATCTCTCCTTCTTAGTTTTCTTGTTTCATTTCATTTACATATAAAAATGGTCTGGTCCTACCTGAGGATGAACTTTTAGCTTGGCACAGTTGTGTCCTGAAGGGTTTTTTAATTACTTGAAAGCTGGGGCTAGACTGTTTGGGCATTTCTGATTGTGTTAGCAATAAAATGTAAGCTGATTAACTATCTCTGATTTTATTTACAGTCAGTTGTGAGTGGGAAGCTGATTAAGAGTATCTGATCTCATTTACAGTCAGCTTTGAGTGGGCACTAATTAACTGTCTCTGATTACGTTTACAATCAGATGTGGGTGAGAAGCCTCTTGTGTAGGCAAAAAGGATGTGGGCAGGCCTTTGTATTTAAAAGTTGGTTGGGCTCTCGGGCTCTGGCCCTCAGATGTGGTATTAATTGTGTCTGGAGAGAACATTGTTCTAAGTGGTGCAGCACTTGTCTGTTAGTTTGTTGTACTGAGATTACATGAGGTTACTGTGATACTAAAATCTGTGCCATTGGTATGTCAAATTACAAAAGAGTTTTCCACTGTGGACAGGTTTTGGTGGAGCTCCCTGATTTAGACAGACTAGGAAGCAGAATAGGCCATCTACTTCCTAAATAAAAGGTTTTTGAAAACCCTATGAAAACTAAACAAAGACAATAGTTATAGTAGTATAGTGATAGAGCACAGATTGGAAGTGAGTTTAAATGAGGAAATTCAATAACAAACTTTTTTTTAACAATTAGAACATGGAATGTATGTAGCTTGAATGTTGGAAAACTGGAAATTGTTAAAAATGAAATGAAGAGTATGAATAACAACATTATAGGCATTAGTGAGATTCGATGGACCAGCTTTGGCCACTTTGAATTAGATAATCAAATGGTATATTATGCAGAGAATGAAAAACAGAGGAAGAATGGGGTTGAATTAATAGTAAAAAAGTCAATTTCATGTTCTATTCTGAAATGCAATGCTGTGCCTGATAGGATAATATCCATACACATACAAAGAAGACCCATTAAGATGATTATTATTCAAATATATGCTCCTACACCACAAGCTAAAAAAAAGGAAGAAATTGAGATATTTTTATAACATTTTGCTGTCAGAAATTGACCAAACATGCAGTCAGGAGGTGTTAATGATAATTGGTGACTGAAATGTAAAAGCAGAAATAGTGAGTGAAGAGGGAATAGTAGTTAGAAAATAAGGGCTTGGTGATAGAAATGAAGCAGGGAATAGAAGAATTGAGTTTTTATTTATAATGATATATTCATTGCAAATACTTTTTCTAAGACACAAAAGATGACTTTACACATGGATTTCGTCGGATGGGCTGCATAGGAATCAGATTAATCACATTTGTAGAAGAAATCATTGGAGAAGCTCAATATCAGCAGTCAAAACTAGATCAAGGTCAGATTGTGGGTCAGATCATCAATTATTCATATTTAAGTTCAAATTGAGACCGAAGAAAATGATAATAAGTCCACAGATATTGAGATATGATTTGGAATCAATTCCATCTGAATTTCATGTTTATCTAAAGAATAGGTTTGAGGCATTGAACACCAATGACAGAAGACAAGATGAGTTGTGGGATGATATCAAGGACAGCATCCATGAAGAAAGCAAAAGGTCATTACAAAAAAGGAGAAAGAAAAAATAAAAATGGATGTCAGAAAAGACTCTAAAGATGGTACTGGATAGTCAATAAGCCAAATCTAAAAGAAAATATATCAAAGTGAAAGAGCTGAACTAATGACTTCAATGTGCAGCTTGAGAAGACAAAGCAAAGTATTATGTAGTAATGTGCAAAGAGACGGAGTTGGAGAATAAAAAGGGAGGAACTCGTTCTGCATTTCTCAAGCAGAAAGAACTAAAAAACAAATTTAAGTTTCATGTCACAATCTTGAAAGATGCTATGGACAAGATATTGAAAGACCCAGAAAGTATCATAGATATTGGAGAGGATATGGCAAGAATGGAACTCTTATACATTGTTGGTGGAATTGTAAAATGGTGCAACCATTCAGGAAGACAGTTTGGCGCTTCCTTAAAAAGTTGAACATAGAAATTCCATATGACCCAGCTATTCTACTACTTGGAAAATACCCTGAGAATATGAGAACTGAGGCACACACTGAGATTTGTACACCAATGTTCATAGCAACATTATTCACCATTGCAAGAACGTGGAAACAGTATAAACACTATAAATGAATGGATTGAGAAATTATGGAACATTTACACAATGGAATACTATGCAGCATGTAGGAGCAATAACTTTATAAATTATTATCTAACTTGGGAAGGACTGGAGAGCATTATGCTGAGTGAACTAACTCAGTCCCACAAGGATAAATATTGTATAACACTGTTATTGTAGAATGAGTATAAGGATCCTGGAGGGGTGGGAGAGGCTGGAAGCACATGGATATGGATGTGCAGGGTTAAGGGATGATTAATCATTGGGTAGTACAATTTGATGGGTAGGGTGGTGAGGGAAATTGAAAGAATTTGTTCAAATTTGTATTTGAATTTTGTAAATAAACTAGTAGGAAAAAATACTACAAAACAAAACCAACAAAAAAAACAAAACCAAAAGAATATAGAATACACAGAGTCACTGTACCAGAAAGAATTGATTGACACTAAAAAAGTTCAGGATATACTATGTGAACAGGAGCTAATGGTAATGAAAGAGGAAGTAGAAGTTACATTGAATGTATTTTGAGGAGGACTTGAAACACGTTTTGAAGAAGATCAAGGAATGCAGCCTTCAGTATGGATTGTCTCTCAATATCAAGAAGATAGATTTCTACCACTGGACCAATAGGCATGATAAATGGAGAGGATGTTGAAACTGTCAACAGCTTTATCTTGATTGGCTCCACAATTAACTCCCTTGGTACAAACAGGAGATAAGGAGACACATTGTACTGGAGAAAATCTGCAGTTAGGGAACTTTCCAAATTATTGAAGAGTAGTGATGTCAGTTTGAATACTAAGGTGTGTCTGAGTTAGGCCAAAATCTTTATTATTATGAGCTATGCACCTAAGACCTGGACAATGAATAGGGATGACAGAAGAAGAATTGATACCTTTGAGCTGTGGTGTTGGAGAAGTGCACTGAACATCCCATGGACAGCCAAGACAATAGATATGTCTTGGAAATGGTGCAGCTGGAGTGCTCTTTGGAGTCAAGAATGATGAGGCTTCACCTCACATGCTTTGGACATATTGTTTGAAGGTATTATTCCTTGGAGAAAGACATGATACTGGTAAGGGTCAAGGGTTAGTGAAGGAGAAAAAGACCCTCAACCAGGTGGATTGACACGATGATTGTTGAAATGGACTCTTGTGTGTCAGAAAATGTGAGGAAGGCATGGACAGGACAGGATTCAGATCTTTTGTTCATAAGGTCGTTATGAGTTGCGTTCGACTTGAATCAATAACAATAATAACAACTATGCTAATCATGCCTCACTTAAAAGAAAAAGACAAGATTCTTAACTGGAATAACCACAGGCATGAAAATCAGGAATTTCACACATATTTTTGATGGACATAATTTAATCCACAACATACTTTAAGCTTGTAAAGTTTTCTCTTCCTCTGCCTTAATCCATGCCTTTTAATTCATACCTATGTGTTCAATATTCTTATTAGCCTGTCTCTTCTTCACAATTTATTTTTTTTATTACATCAGTAACAAATTAACGTAGGGCTATTTCACTTTGTAAAAAATTATTAAAGACTGAGTATTGCTTTAATGTAAAATGTAAATATTTTAAGTTGTAATTCCAGGTCCTCTACTACCTGACTCAGTATGTTATTGCAATTTGTTCTTCAGTGTTTTTATTCTTTTTGAGGACTTTGCTCTGGTCAAACCCATCTACTTGGTTGGCCTTTTTCCAGATTTTTCAGACCAGTTTACCTCTAAGTTATAAATGTGGCTGGTCCCCATGAATCAGAACACAAATGCTTGTTAAAAATACAAATTAATAGGTCACATACCAGACACATTGTCTTAGTTATATAGTGCTGCTGTAACAGAAATACCACCACTGACTGGCTGGCTTTAATAAAAAGGTATTTATTATTTTACAGATTAGGAGGTTAGAAGTGCAAATTCAGGGGTCGACTCTAAGGAAAGGATTTTTTTCCCCTGTCAGCTCTGAAGAAATATCTTTGTGTCTTTTGAACATCTGTGGACTCAGCATTCCTTGGAGATTTCCATGTTTTGGCCTTCTCCTGTGTTGACTAATTTCTCCAGTGCAGGCAGTTGGCTCCATAAGATTGTTTCAGCTCTGGTTTCTGGGTATAAGCTGGGTTTAGAAGAGGTCGTCGAGACATTATTGTCAATGTCAGATGGATCTTGGCAGAAAGCAAAGAGTACCAAAGAAATGTCTATCTGTGTTTCATTGACTGTGCAAAGGCATTTGACTGTGCGGATCACAACATATTGTGACAAATCTTGACAAAAACAGGAATCCCAGAACACTTGATTGTGCTTATGCAAAACCTGTACTTGGATCAGAAAGCAGTCCTCAGAATATAGCAGGGAAACACAACATGTTTCAAAATCAGGAAAAGAGTGTGTCAGGGATGCATCCTCTCTCCATGCCTTTTCAATCTATTTGCAAAACTGATCATTTGGAAAGCAGGGCTCTATGAGGAGGAATGTGGCATCAGGATTGGAGGAAGACTTATCAACCACCTATGTTATGCAGATGACACCAACTTGCTTGCTGAAACTGAGGAGGACCTATAGTGCTTGCTACAGAAGGTCAAGGACTGTAGTCTTCAAAATGGATTGATGCTCAACTTCAAGAAGACAAAGATTCTCACCACTGGGTCAACTGGCAGCACCATGATGAATGGAAAAGAGACTGAGGTTGTTAACTATTACAGCTTGCTCATTTCCATAATCAACACTCTCGGCACCAACAGTCCGGAAAGCAAAAGATGATTTGCATTGGAGAAACCTGCTGTCAGAGACCTTTCCAGAGGTCTGAAAAACAATGATGCTATTCTAGAGACAAAGGTGGGCCTAATCCAGTCTATGTCTTTGCAATTACTTGCTATGCTTCAGAGAGCTGGACAATGACTAAGAATGACAGAAGAGGAATCAAAGCCTTTGAATCGTGGTGCTAGAGATGAGTCTTGAACATACCATGGACTTCCAAGAAAACAAAATATCTGTCTTGAAGAAGGCAAAACCAAGTTTCTCCTTAGAGGCTAGGACTTTGAAGCTGTTTCACATACTTTGGAGGGAGAGTGGTCAGGTTAGACCAGTCCTTGGAGAAGGACATCATGCTTGGAAGGATGAATGGACAGAGCAGGAGAGGAATACCCTACATGAGATAGATTGATACAGTAACTAGGGTTATGGGGGTTGGAGTGTCAGATTTATTGAGACTGGCTCAGGACAGGGCAGGCCTCAGATATGTTGTACATAGGGTCTCTGTGGGTCTCAGGCAAGTCGATGACACATAACAATAACAACAACACACCTCTCAGGGAACTCTGGTGGCTTGATGTCAAGAAGCTGCATTGCAATCCTGGCGGCACAAGTTTCAAAGTTCTGTGGGAGAAGAATGGGCAATCTCTTACTCTGTGATTAACTGCCTCTGAAAACCTACCAAAGGGTCAGTTACGGATTGAGTCTGACTCTATGGTACACAAAAACAACAATAACAACCGTAGGCATCTTAGGTCTCTGCTCTCTTCTCTTTTCTATTGTATTTTTTAAGACAAAAGGTGTTGCAAAAATCCCAAGGTAATACCTTTTACATCTCTCTGAACTATGACATTGGATTAAGCATGTTGTGTTCCATCCTTTATCTTTTTAGAACTGATTGGCTCATTTTCTAAATCCTCTTATGAGTATGGGAATCATTACATAATTGTCAAACCACTGAGATTGGTCCAGTCAAGGTGACATCTGTTTTTAGGGCACAGGTGAAGGATGACAATCTCCTTCAATGCAATTAACTGCCACTGAAAACCTCCTGGAGTGTCAGCAGTGAGGCAGTTCTGACTGACGGCACACAATAGCAACAAAACAACAACTTGATTCATGACCCTTGAGTCAGAACATCTTGATGCTACGTCTCTGAACCTACACTTTTCATAAGCATCCGGATGATGGTTTTCACGCACACTAAGCTGTTTACTTTTTAGTCACTTAATGTCATTTTCTACTTTGTCTGCAATCTGCAAGAATTCATCTATAAAACTTTCAGAACTTAAGTCACTTCCTTTGAAAAGTCTCTAATGATACATTAAAGGATATTTATATACACAGCAGGAGTGGCACCTACTTCCTAAACAACATGCCTCCGGAAACTCTATGAACTTTTATAAATGTCAATAGTTGTAGAGGACCTCGAGGCCTTTTGTTCATAGGGTTGCTATGAGTTGTGTTCAGCATATAAATATAATATTGTTTATATTTCTGTATAATTTGTTGTGTAGGGTTATAGAAATATAGTTTACTTTCCCATTGCTTCTTATTAAAATTACCATAGGAGGCCTATATGCTATAACTTTGGTTTTGTGATAACACTGGAAAAATCTCTTAAAAGAGGGAATTTAAATTTTTGTGTTGGTCCATAGTAAGAAATTAATTTTACACTGTGATAGAATACCCAGATATATGCATGTGTATATCTAATACCCATACAATTTATACCCTGGGCTACCTTCTCTTTCTTTCTCATTGATGTCAAGTGGAAACTGAGTCAGAGCTGAGTTTTCCAGTGAGTTTTTAGAGGCTGTAAATCACACAGAAGGCCTTTGAACATCTCTCCTTTGTAGAACTGCTGGTGGATTTCAACAACTCATCTTTGGGTCGACACTGCAACTCCCTACCAACAAGGCTACCAAAGCTTCCTCTTATTCCCCTAGGCAACTTTACATTTAAATTTCACTACACAACATTGTTATTTACTATATTAAACACATTTGATAAGGTGAGGCTATGCCTTGGAAGGCAAATCATTCATGGAAAGATGGAGTGTCAGCGAAGGAGATGAAGGACCCTCAATGAAGTGGACTGACATAATGACTCCATATACGGGGCCTTGTGTGTCACAGACGATGAGGATCATGCAGGATAGAGAAGGGTTCAGGCCTGCTGTTCATAAGGTCACTATGAGTTGTACTCGACTCTATGGCAGTGAACAACAAAACAACACTCTGTTCCTCTTTTCTAGCATATTCTTCCCTATTTTATATATTAAAAAAAATTTGTAGGAACTCACACATGTCACAATCCGCTTCATAAATAGTTTGAAAAATACAGACATAAAGGGCTACCTTGCACCCAGTAAAGCATGTTGTAATGATTCCTCATGAGTTTAATTCCTGGAGAAATCATTAGATTCAGTAATAGAAAACAGATTATTTTGAAATCATTAGATTATGAACTGGCTGACATTGAATATTCAAATGCAATAAATTCAAATGATTACATACAAATTTTGCTTTGAGCCAGCTAGTTTATGTTAGGTATATTTGCCTTGTTAAAGAATTTAAAAGGCTTTAAGTAGTTTCAATTAGTTGATAAAGATTATATCTAAAATAAAAAGTAGTGGGTTTCATTTTAGACTGGAGTTTAATGTCTGTCTTTAAGGGTTCATTTAGCTTTCATAGTTTCATTGAATAGTCCACTGTTTCTAGTTAAACTGGGGCAATAACCAACACAGACTCTGAGCATTACTGTTAAGGGTATTGAATTGTCTTGAGGGTTATGGCTGGTAGACTCTGCCATTTTTCCAGTCCAGAGCCTAGCACAGTGCTTTTCATGCATTAAATGTTCAATGAACAAATCACCCAATTAAGAAATAGAAGCAAAGCAAGAAACTATGGCTCAATATCTTTGTGTCTCCACTAGTAGCTTTAATGAAGCTATAATTTAATGCTCTATAAATTTTACTTGAAGTCATTAAAAACCAATAGTTTTTATAAAAAGATAATTCTATTTTGGAATTATCTTATGTTTTCAGAGGTGTTGCCTAGTTAAATAACATTTACTATGCATTTTTTTTGCTTAGTGTCCTTAATGTCAACATTTTACATAACTGTGGCACATTTGTTGAAACTAAAAAAAATAATATTGATATGTTAGAATTATCTGGCTATTAGACTCTATTCACATTTGTTAAGTATTTTCATTAAATTTCAGAACTCACTTCGAGACATCACTTTTCAGTTAGTCGTCATGTCTCCTTAGTCTTCTCCAGCCTATAACAATTTCTCAGTCTTTCTTTAATTTTTATGACCTTGAAACTTTTGAAGAATACTGCTTACGTGTTTGGTAGCAAGTCTCTCGATTTGAGTTTTGTCTAATACTTTTTTCAAGGCTAGAAATGAGTCTGTAGCATCTTAAACAACCCAAAAGTAAGAAACTGCTAAAAGAATATAATGAAATTATATGAATGGAACATAGAGGGAAATCTGAATAAACTCTTAATAGCGAAACGTAAAACATTCCAGTATCAGTAGTACTGGATTTGAACCCAAGCATAAAGTAAATATACACTAAATTTCCCTCATGTGCTGTCAAGTAATAACCAACTGATCGCTGACACAACCGCAAGTTTTCAGAAGCAGTAAAACACAGAGGAGAAGATTGTCCATCTTTCTTCCAAGGAGCCACTGGTGTGTTCAAACCACATGCCTTCAGGTTGGTAGTGCAGTTCCTTACCACGAGGGCACCAGAGTCCCCTAAGGAAGAATATCAAAATGGAAAATAGTTTTTTGCAGTGAAAAACACTGCCTTAATCAAGCATTCAAAGTGTGTACTCTAAGCAATAAATCATGTTGATAATATGTATTCCCTGATATGATGTACCTTACTTCTGCAATATTCTTCCAAAATCCACACTGCCAGTCTAACCATGAAGAAAGTATTAGACAAAACTCAAATTGTAAGACTTGCTACAAAACACCTAAGTAGTATTCTTCAAAGGTTTCAAGGTCATAAAAAACAAAGAAGGACTGAGAAATTATTATGGACTGGAGAAGAGTAAGGAGATATGATGACAAACTGTAGTGTGATATCTTGAATTTATTTCTGAAATTTAATGAGAATACTTAACAAATATGAATAGAGTTTGTTATCCAGCTAATGCTAATATACCAATATTAATTTTTAAAAATGTCAACAAATGTTCCACAGTTATGTCAGATGTTAACATTAAGTCCATTGAGCAAGAAATGCATAGTAAATGCAAATTATCTAGACAACAGAACAATAACAATCATAGAGCGAGAACTATATTTTATAAAAATGAAAACAGCACAGTTGGCATGGGAACATTATTATTATCCGCCTTCTATGAACTCCACAAGAAGGAAGAATCCTCTTCAAAGCATCAGCAGCACAAAGCTGATTCTAATGAGTTCAGACAAGATTGAATTCTTCCATATCTTCTATCAATTCTAACACAAACTATCTTCTTAGCCTCATTCCATGGTTCTCACTACTATTGCTGTTAGGTGCTGCCAAGCTGACTACAACTCACAGCAACCCTATGAACACTGGATTTGAAACTTGGCCTATGCTGTGCCATCCTCATAATTTCTGATATACTTGAGCCTATGGTAAGAGTCAATGTGTCAAATCTATCTTGTTGAGAGCCTTCTTCTCTTATGCTCACTTTTTGCCTTTCCAAGCATGATATCCTTTTCCAAAGATTGTCTCCTCCTAACAACATTCCCAAAATATGTGAGGTAAAGTTTCACTATTCTTGCCTCCAAGGAACACTTTACCTGCACTTTCTCTAAGATTTATTTCTTTGTTCTTTTGGCAGCCAATAGAATATTCATTATTCATTTCCAAAACCACCACTCAAAGGCATATTTTTTCTGTCATCCCTTAGTAATTTTTCAACATTTAGAGGCATAGCAAGAAATTAAAAGACCTAGGCTTGCATCAGATACACCTTAGTTTT
>NW_006399944.1:1681678-1683307 GCF_000299155.1 Elephantulus edwardii | reverse complement strand
TATTGTACAATTTTATACATTGTACAACAATGTGTAAGAGTTCCTATATCACCACATCATCTCCAACATTTATTACATGCTGCCTTGTTAAACTTTGCCACTGTTACTGGAGTGAGATGGTACCTCATTGTGGTTTTAGTTTGCATCTCTCTTATTGCCAGTGATTTGGAGCATTTCTTCATGTGTCTGTTTGCCATTAGAATATCTTCCTCTGTGAAAATTCTTTCTATGTCTTTTGCCCATTTTGTAATTGGGTTATCAGTCTTTTTCTTGTGGAGGCCCAGGGGTATTCTGTAAACTTTTTTATAAGACTCTTGTCTGAGATGGTATTACCAAATGTTTGTTTCCAGTTTGTAGGTTTTCTTTTCATCCTGTCGGAAAAAGTTTTTGATGTGAACAGAGATTTAATCTTTAGAAGGTCCCATGCCTCAATTTTGCCTCTTTAGATTGTGCATTTCTGGTTGTATTTGGCAGTCTTGTTATACCTTGGACTAGTCCTTATAAGCTTGATTCCAGTTTGTCTCTTATGAATGTTATAGTTTTGGGCTTTATTCCCAGGTCTCTGATCCATCTTGAGTTGATTTTTGGGTATGGTGTGAGATATGGACCCTGTTTCAGCTTTCTGCAGGTAGAAATCCAGTTTTGCCAACCAAGAAAGAAATCTACAGACCAATATCTCTGATGAATATAGATACAAAAATCCTTAACAAAATCCTAGCCAATAGAATCCAAAAGCACACACAAAAAATAATTCACCATGACCAAGTGGAATTCCTAACAGGTATGCAGAAATGGTTTAACACAAGAAAAACAATCAACCTAATTCACTATATTAACAAAGCAAATAACAAGAATCATATGATCTTAGCAATTGATGCAGAAAAGGCACTTGACAAAATCCAACACCCATTTCTGATAAAAACACTCAGCAAAATTGGAATAGAAGGAAATTTTTTCAACATAGTGAAAAATATGCAAAACCAAGAGGAAAAAAGACTAAAAACATTTTCCTTGCAAACAGGGACCAGACAAGGATGCCCACTGTCACCATGTCTTTTCAATATTGTGTTAGAAGTGCTTGCTAGGACAATGCAAGGAGAGAAGGAAATAAAATGCATCAAGATTGGCAAAGAAATGGTTAAAATGTCACTATGTGCAAATTATATGATAATGTACACAGAAAGCCCAATGACTCAACAAAAACCCTATTAGAGTTAATAGGCCAATTTAGTAGAGTGGCAGGATGTAAGATCAATATCCAAAAATCAATAGGATTCCTCTACATAACAAAGAGAACTCAGAGACAGAAATAAAGAAAGAAATACCATTTACTATAGCCAGCCACAAACTGAGATACTTGGGAGTGAATGTAACTAGAGATACAAGAGATCTATACAAAGAAAACTATAGAGCATTTCTGAAAGACACAATAAAAGACTTAAATAAGAAAATGTCCTCTCTTGATGGATAGGAAAACTCAGTATGGTGAAAACGACAATCCTACCAAAAGCAATCTACATGTTCAATGCAATCCCAATCCAGATACCAAATTCATTTTTCAAGGAGATTGAAAGGGAAATTATCAAATTTATTTGGAGAGACAAGAGACATCGAATAAGTAAAACACTT
>NW_006399944.1:1677437-1680283 GCF_000299155.1 Elephantulus edwardii | reverse complement strand
TTCATTCATTCATTGTTGCACTTTTTTCTTTATCCCACCCCCCAGTTTGCTCCTCTCTTTGAAAAGCAAAAGATAAACTTCTTCGTTGGTATACAATCCCCCTGACCCCAACCCTGCCCTGCCCCCCGCCCCAAATGCACTCCACCATGCAACCTTAATTCTGGATTCCTGTGATAATCATAATATGCTATCATATATCACTTTTAAGTCTTTCTTTATCTTCATTTTCCAGGTGTGTCTCTTGTAGACAGCATATTGAGGGACTTTTTTTACCCCAGTCTGCTACACTTTTTCCCTTCAGTGGTGCATTCAAATCATTTACATTCAGAGGCTTGGTTTCATTGCTATAATTTTGTTATTTTTGGTGTTGTTGATAGTTACTTTGTTTCATCCTGCTTTCTGTGGCACTTCTGTAAGTAGGATGTCTCTCAGTATTTCCTGTATTGTTGGTCTTCTTTTTGCCAACTCCCTTAGGTTCTGTTTTTCTGGAAATATCTTGATCTCTCATATTTCATGGACAGTTTTGCGGGGTATAATATTCTTTGTTGGCAATTGTGTTCTTTGAGTGTTAGATATATGTCATTCCATTGTCTTCCTGCTTACATTTTTTCTAGTGAGAAATCAGCATTTAATCTTATTTGCTCTCCCTTACAGGTTATTCTTTGTTTCTCTCTCACTGCATTCAGAATTCTTTCCTTATTTTTGGTTCTGGCAAATTTGACTATAATATGTCCTGGTGTTTTTCTTTTGGGGTCTATTCTATATTGTGTTCACTCAGCTTCTTGAATATATATTCTCTCATTCTTCATTATGCTTGGGAAAGTTTCTTCTACTAATTCCTCCACAACTTTTTCCAGTGCGTTTTTTTTTCTTCTTCTTCTTCCAGTTATGCACATATTATTTCTCTGATGGTGTCCCACATTATTCTTAGATTTTCTTCTTTTTCTTTTCTTTTTGATTCTGCTTTTTTTTTAGCAGATCAGTGGTGACAATTCTATCTTCTTCCCCACCCCTGTTTCTGTGTTCCCTATCTTCAACCCTGTTCATGTGACCCTCCATCATGTTGACAGCATCTAAAGCATTTTTCAGAGCTTCTAATGCCTCATTTGGTTTTTTCTACTTTGTTTTGGTTTCTTTGTTTGTTTTTTAAGCTCCTCCTGGTTTGTTTGTTTTTTTTTTGTAATGTGGTGTAATTCAAGTTGTCTTTCATGCATTGAAAATATTCAATCATTGTTCTTTTAAATTCTATATTAGAAAGTTTCATCAGATTTTCTGGCTTCAGGAAATCCATTGCTATAACTGTGTCACTTTTTTGGTTGACATGATGCTTTGGGCTTTGTAAGGGGTGAGAGAACCTACTTCCTACATGATGTTGCTGGGGTAGAGTTTTTCATGTCTAAGGCAATAGCAGGTTCTTGATCTGAAGTCATGCCTCCAGAAGAGGGTGTGGAAGCTACTCTGTCTGGGTTTCTCTTAGTTTATTAGAGAAAAGGCCTGTGGAAGCTGCCTTTTCTGTCAGACAATTGCTGCAGCTAGCATAGCCCACAGTGCTCTGGGCTAAAGCAGTTGATGGACTAGACATGAGGAGATGCAAGGTGGAGCACAGAGACCTGATTAGAAAAGCAGTAAGCCTTGGTTTTCCCTTCACAAATGACCTCCAGCTGTCTCACTCCCTTCCGATTGAGCTTAAGGGGCTCCACATGATCCAGACAAAAAGCAGTGATCCCCCACAAAGTAGCATACTCAAGTTCTAGCATTACTCCAGGTGCATGTTGGGAACAGCATTCTGGGCATGGGCAGTTGGCATCAGGACTGGCATTCTGGGCTCACACTCACTCAGATTCCAGCTTTCCTGCTCTTTCCAGCATGTGGCTCCCTAGTGTGTCACTCCCTGGCACATGCATCAGTCACTCCCTGGTGCATGGGTGGCATCAGCTAGCAGCTCACCAGTATGTGTGTGGCATAAGCAAGAAGCTCCCTGGTGTGTGCGTGGCATCAGCAAGCAGCTCCCCAGCACGTATCAATAGTTGTTTTTAACTTCTCTCACTCAAACTCCAACTGTCTGGCTCACTGTTGTATCTTGCTGCTGGTCCATCTTAGCTTCTGGTAAGTCTTAGCTGCTGAACTCAGCTCAAGGGGAAAGTTTTTAATTTCTCTCCACTGAGAATAATGTTGTCTCTTAGTTTTGTGTATGTATTTTTCACTGTGTTGAGAAAACTCCCCTCTATTTCTAATTTGTTGAATATTTTAATCAGGAAGCATTGTTGGATTTTTAAAAATTTTTTTCATTGTTGGAGTTTTGTCAAAGACTTTTCCGCACCAGTTGATAGGCTCATGGGGGTTTTGTTCTTTGCTTTGGTAAAAGACATTGTATTTCTGAAATACATTGTTTTTCAACATTGAACATAGATGCAAAGGACATTTTTGCATCTGTATTCATGAGAGATATTGGCCTATAGTTCTCTATTTTACTATTGTCTTTACCTGGCATTTGTATCAGGAATTTGTTCGCTAAATAGAATGAGTCTCAGAGTCTTCCATCTGCTTCTGTTTTCTGAACTATTTATGCAGAATTGGTGACAGCTCTCCTCTGAGTGCTTGATAAAATTAACTTGAAAAATCATCTGGTCCAGAGCTTTTTTCAAATTTGAAGTTGTTTTATGACCTGGTTTTTTTTTTTTTTTGTATTGTAATGGGTCTATCATTACTGTGGGAGAGCTTTTTCTTGTCTGGGACTTTAAAAGGGTCCTTTTTTCCAGTTACGTTGATTGAGGCACTCACTGCTCCAGGAAAGGGATGAACAGCTCATCCTGTCTGAAAGAAGATGGAAGGAATATACTGAGTCA
>NW_006399944.1:1675294-1675947 GCF_000299155.1 Elephantulus edwardii | reverse complement strand
AGGCAATGAGATTGGCACAGGATAGAGCACAGTTTAGGGCTGTTGTACATAGGGTCGCTATGAGTCGCAAACAACTCGACGGCACATAACAACAAGAACAACAAGCCACAACATAAGCAAACAACATTTAATAGTTATTTTGAGGAATATTGTCCACTTCAAAGCTACAAAGGTAGACTTGGACAATTTGTACAACATTTTAAATGACAATTTTGACCCACCAGTAATTTTTGCATTTTATTCAAATGGAAGTCAGTAGCCTACCTATATCATTACATCTGTATCATTACTCCTATGTGATTTATAGTCTCAATGAAAGATCAAACTCAAAAAAATCCAATGGGACTTATAGTCTAGCATGATCTAAGTGTTCTGTATGACTTTTCACTGCTGATTATGCTGTTGATGACTTCCTTATTTTGTTTACACTTAGATTGAACAATCTATATTAAAATCTTTAATTGTTGCCTTTCTGTCAATGGAACACGTACAATTTTTGCCTTTTGAAATTTGTTTTTCTGTTATCAGTTGCATAAATATCAACAATTATATCTTTATAGGCTATGGTCTTTGCAATCACTTGTTATGCATCAGAGAGTTGAACAATGACTAAGGAGGATAGAAGGAGAATTGATGCCTTTGAGCTGTGGTGC
>NW_006399944.1:1648631-1674699 GCF_000299155.1 Elephantulus edwardii | reverse complement strand
CAGTGGTGACTTTGTGGTAAGGAGATGCACTACCAACTCAAAGGCAGGTGGAGTAAATCTACAAGTCGCTCTACAGGGACAACTCATGCAACTTATAGTCTCCCAAAACCTGCTAAAGATCCAGCTACAAGTTGCTTCTGACTTAATGGCACATAACAACAACAACAACGTTTGTTCACCCTGCCGTTTTAATCATCCTAAATGTCTTTGTGATGTACTTGTCTTTAGTGTAAAATAATTCAGTGCTCTTCTCCAACACCACAACTCAAAGGCATCAATTCTTCTTCTTCCATCTTTATTCATTGCCCAGCTCTCAGGAACATAGCAAGTGACTGAAAAGGCCATGCTTAATATCCTATGATCTTCCAAAAGAACAAATTTCCTTTCTCTCTTTGTCTTGGAGAAAGTATAGCCAGATTGTTCTTGGTGGCAAATACGACAAATTTTCATCTTAGATACTTTGGGCATATTGCTACGAGAGGTTATTCCTTGGAGAGGGAAATCATGCTTGGAATGGTAGAGAGCCAGTGGAAGAGAGAAAGACCCTTAATCATATGGACTGAAACAGTGGCTGCTGTAGTGGACTTTGGTATGTCTAAAATAATGAGGATGGCACAGGATAGGCAGGGAAGGTTCAGATCTCTTGTTCATAGGGTCACTATGTGTGGTATTTGAACTGATGGCACCTAGCAACAATAACAAGTGTAAAGCAAAAGACTGGTGATTTGAACCCATCTAGAATTCAGTGACAGAAGACCTGGAAATCTACTTCCATAAAGATTACTGACAGAAAGATCTATGAGACAGTACTCCTTTACAGGATTCACTGTAAGTTGAAATCTACGTAATAGCACCCAACAAAATAAATAAATAGCTTAGTATTAAACTTTGCTTTCTTGAAAACTTTGGATATCTTTTCCTTTTAATAGTTATGTTTAAATGATTACTTTTCTATTATTTCTATAATACCCTTTTTGGAAGCCATCAATTTATATTCTATACTTAAAAGAAAAATTAGCTAATACCTTTTTCTCCCCAATCCTTGTTCTCCTAAGTTCTTGGTAACCTAATTTTAAATTGTTGTTGTTAGGTGCCATCTAGCCGAGCATGACTTACAGTAACAATAGATCGGAACCTGTACTTTCTTTTGCCATCATCCATATACTTGAAATCAATGAACTTGTTTTACTTCTCATCATCTCTCCATATTTTTGCACAACTTTGTAGAAATACTGTTTTGGATTGTTGGGTTTGTGGTTTTTTGTTCATTTTGTTTTTTGTTTTTTTCTTACCAAAATACATGTTGTCATTAAGTGCTATCGTGTTGGAACTGACTCGTAGCTAACTTTTCAGTGGATTTTCAGAGGTTACAAATTGCTCAAGGGGAGATTCTCCATGCTTCATCTATGGCACAGCTGATGTATTTGAATGATTTGCTTTTGAGTTAGCAGTACAACTTCTTACCACTAGGCCACCAGAATTCCCTATCAAAGCATCTAACATAAAGTATAACATAAAACTAGCTACCTTTGACTATTGATGGTAGACTCAGGTATGTGAGGTTTAATTGTGCCCCAGAGTAAGACTCAGGTATGTGAGGTTTAATTGTGCCCCAGAGTAAGACTCAGGTATGTGAGGTTTAATTGTGCCCCAGAGTATTTTCAATAGCTAATTTTTAGATCCCTATACTTTATTGTGAGGCATCTTTGGGTAAACTCAAGCTTCAATTTTTAGCTTGTGATCAAGCACGTTAATAATTGACACCACTAGGTTCTCCTGCTCTGGTGGCCTGGTGGGTAAGGAGTTGTACTGAAAGCCCAAAGGCAGATACTACCAATCCACAAGGTGATCCGTGGAGGAAAAATGGGCAATCTTCCTGTGTAATTTGCAGCCTCTGGGACCCGCTGGAAGATCAGCTGTGATTCAGTTGTAACTTGACGGTAATTAGAGGATCACCTAGTTCTTTTATCACCTACTAAATTGAGATGATGAATACAGCAACTGAGGAGGAATGTGACATCAGGATTGGAGAAGACTCATTAAGAACCAACCTGTGTTTTGCAGATGACATAACTTTGCTCGCTGAAACCAAAGAAGACATGAGCAGTTTGTTGTAGAAGGTCAAGAACTGTAGTCTTCAATGTGGATTGAAGCTCAACATCAATAAAACAAATATTCTCACCACAGGGCCAATTAGTAGCTTCATGATGGAAGGAGAAGTGATTGAGATTGTTGATAACTTCAGCTTGCTGGGTTCCACAACCAATACACTTGGTGGAAACAGTCAGGAAATTAAAAGACACATTGCATTGGCAAAGTCTGCTGTCAATGACCTCTGTAGAGTACTGAAGATAAATGATGTCAGTCTGCAGACCAAGGTGCACCTGCTCCAGGCCATCGCCTTCCCTATTACTTGCTATGTATCAGAGAGCTGGCTAATGACTAAGGATGACAGAATAAGAATAGATGCCTTTGAGTTGTGGTGCTGGAGAACAGTGGTGAGTATAATGTGGACTGTTAAGAGAACAAACAAGTCTGTCCTGGAGAGGATGAAACCAGTCTGATCCCGGGAGGTAAGGATTTTGAGACTCAGTCTCACATACACTGGGTATATGGCCAGCAGGATCAGTCCATGGAAAGTAACATCATGCTTGGAAGGGTGGAGGGACAGCATGGGAGAGGAAGATTAAGGATCAGATGAATTGATTTAGTGACTGGAGAAACAGGATTAGGTCTGTCAGAGATGATGAGATTATCTCAGGATAGGAAAGGTTTTCAGAACTAATGTACATAGGATTGCTATGAAACACAAGGGACTCATTGGCACATAACAACAGCACAACAAATATATCTGTATCTGTAGCACATAGTCTTTGAATATAAAGAATTGCTCATGTGAATACTACTTTCCATTATGATCATTTCGAAGATTTCTAAGAAAGGTGGCTGGTAATATTGAAGGAAAAAGTTCAAGATTCATTGAAGGTATTGCGTAAACTAAGACTGCGGGAATTGAATACCAACTGAGGTGTTTGCACAAAGAGGTGCAACACTAGCAGCACTCAATTATCCATGCCAAGAAATTCAGAGGACTGTTACCTGGCCAATTGACTTGAAGAGATATATATATTTGTCCAAAATTCAAAGAAAGATAGTCCATCAGCATGCAGATATTAAAAGAGAATTAAAAAAAATAATTGGAGCGCTATATGACACAGAAAGAAAATTTAAGCCAGATTCAGAAGAGAATTTAGGAGAAAAGATTATTATTGCTGCTATTAAACGGATTTGGAAGCAGCACATCCTTCTGTTAATTGTCCCACAGGCACTATATGTGCCTCCCTCTCTAGAGTCTGATAGCAAAAAATTTAAATTATTATAATTATCACCTGAAAAATTAGGTTTCTGCCATTGCTGTTTTTGTTATGTGCCGTTGAGTAACCTGCAACTCATTGTGGCTCTATGTAAACAACCCTAAACCCTGCTCTACTCTGTGCCAAACTTATTATTTCTGACATACCTACCCCCACTATCGCAGTTACTGAATCAATCCATCTCATTGAGGGTCTTCCCCTCTTAAAGTCAAGAACACAAAAAAGATGTTTAGTTGTGTTTTATTGATCATGGGAAGTCTTGAAACTTTGCCATTCATGACCATGATGGATAACATCGAGAAGAATGGGACTTACAACACACTTAATTGTGCATAAAAACCTGTCAGTAGACCAAGAGGCAGTTGTTAGAACAGAGCCAACAGTATTACATGGTTCAAAATCAAGGAAGGTGTGTATCAGAGTTATACTCTTTAACCATATTTACTCAATTTTTATGCTAAGCAAATAATATGAGCAGCTTTATTATATGAAAAGAATGGTGTCAAAAATAGAAGACTCATTAACAACCTGCAATATGCAGCTAACACAGTCTTGCTTGCTGAAAGTCAAGCAAACTTGAAGCACTTACTAATGAAGATCAAGGACTGCAGCCTTCACTACCATAATGTAAAGCAAACAAAATTATTCACAAGTCGAGCAATAAGCAATGTTTTGGAAAATATGAAAAAAATATTAAAGTTGTTAAGGATTTAACTTTTCTTGGATCCACATTATGTACTCATAAGAGCAGCAGTCAGTCAATAAATCGAATATGTTGCATTTGGCAAATCTGCTACAAAAGATCTCTTTGAAGTGTGACAAGCAAAGATGTCATTTTGAGGACTAAAATGTGCCTGAAACAAGCCATGGTATTTTCAATCACATTATATGAATGTAAAAGTTGGACAATGAATAAAGTAAATAGAAGCATTGATGTGTTTTAATTATTATGTTGGTGAAGAATATTGAACATACTATGGACTACAAAAGAGAACAAAAATGTATGTTATGGAAGAAACTAAGCCAGATGTTCTTTGGAAGAGACTTTAGTTGAGTCTCTATATTACATGCTTTGGGCATGCTATCAGGAAGATGAGTCCCTGAAAGAGGATATCATGCTTAATAGAAGGTCAGTGGGAAAAGATGAAGGTTCTCCACTAGATAGGTTGACAGAGTTGTTGCAATAATGGGTCAAACATAGCAGCAGTTATGAAAATGGGAGCAGACTTGGCAATGTCTCATTCTGTTGAACATATGGTTTCTGTGAGTGGGACGTGACTCAACAGCATCTAAAACCAGCAACAAAATAGGAAAGGATGATAATAAGTTTTGTCCTGATGCTGGATTCCGGCAACCACTCTGAGTGTAAATATGTAAGATACAACTGCATTTCTTGCAGCCTGAAGGTGGAATATGAATCAGTTCCAGAGTTGAAGGCTTTCATGGAACACTTGATAAAGTGCCTGTGTTTCTGTTTCTGTTACCAAATGTGATCTTTGGTTTCAGAGGGATAATTGAATCATTCATAATGGCCTTCAACACTGGTTATGTTTTTCATTTCTAGTGTAATGGCCTGATGGGTAAGCAGTTGCACAAAGACAGGCAGTTCAAATCCCCTGGGAGCAAGATGGCAAAGCTACTCTTGTAAACCTGCTGGAGGGTTAGCTATGAGTTAGTTCTGACTTCAGAGCAACAAGTTGGTTTGGTTAGTTATGAATGATACTGTATCTCCTATAATAATAATAATTTAGTCTTAATTACACAGATTAATAGAAATTTTACATCCATACCTGTATTTATGCTTCTGTATTTCTGATCATTTTGGTATTTTAAAACTTTTTATCTAATTAATTCTTCATGAAGGACTACAGAAATATTTTTAAGTTATTTACATTTTTCATAGCTTATGTTTTCATAAGTAAAAGGTCAAACTGATTTGATATAAAATTATTTACTGATTTTTTTAAAAAAACTTATTCTGCTTGCTTGCCAGAACTAAGGGGAATTTGAAGTGTTTGCTGCAGAAGGTCAAGGACTACAATCTTCAATATGGATTGAAGTTCAAGTTCAAGAAAATGAAGATTTTTACCACTGGGCCAATTGGCAGCACCATGAGAGATGAAGTAGGGACTGAGGTTGTTAACATTTTCAGCTTGCTCAGATCTACAATCAACACTCTTGGTACCATCAGGCAGGAAATTTAAAAAAAACAAAACAAAACAAAAAATCACCAAAACTAATTGCATTAGAAAAATCTTGTCGGATATCTCTCTAGAGTATTGAAAGGCAACTATGTCAATCTAGAGATTAAGGTGCACCTGATTCAGGCCATAGTCGTTTCAATTACTTGCTATACATCTGCATCAGAGAGCTGGACAGTGAATGAGGATGACAGAACAATCAATGCCTTTGAGATTTAGTGCTGGAATTTTAAACATGTCTTTGGTTCAAGAGTATTGAACCTACCATGGACTGCCAAGAGAACAAACAAGTCTGTCCTGGACAATGTGAAAACAAATTGCTATTTGAGGACAAGAATTTTAAAGTTGTTTCACATACACTGGGCATGTGCCAAGAAGGACCAGTCTTTGGAGAATGATATCATGCTTGAAAGAGTGGAGGGATAGAGCAGGAGAGGAAGATTCTGGATAAAATGGAATGGGAATGCACAGTGACTTGCCCATAGAGGCAAGTGTGTCAGAGACAGTGAGATTAGCTCAGGTTAGAGCAGGGTTCATAGATATTGTGTATATGGTCTCTATAAGTCACAGATGACTCGATGGCACATAACAACCACAGAAATTCTATAAAAAATCGATAAAACATAATAGACCGCAGCAATTTTATAAAAAAAATCAGTGAAACATTGAGCTGGGACCATTTGTACCACTCAAGGTCTTTGAAATTGTCCTAATTCAATCTACTTTCTATTCTATTTTTGTCTTTGTGCATAGATTCTTGAAGGTTTTTTACCCCCCTGTGCTTCAGTAATTTTACAAGAATATTTTAAGTTGGATGTTCTGAGTTGATTTTCTTAAGTATGTAATTTTAGTCTACTGTTTCAATTTTTTCTTTAAAATTTCCATGAATATTAGCATGTGGTGTTAATTCTTCCTGTTGTTTATTGTTCTTTACTAATCTCTGATTTTATCTTAAATCTTTTTTAAGAGTTACAGAAAGATTTAAAAAGAATAATTTTTATTATTTCATTTTATTTCTTTTCAAATCTTTGGCCATTCAATTTCATTGGTGAGTTCTTTTAATTTCTATTTTGTTAAAAATAATAAAACTCAAAGAAATTTTAACAGATAGTTTATTCTGAGAAGACATGTTATATGTATATAGTTGATATCCTTAGATTCCAGATAAAGCAAGTTATTAGATAAACATAGGTCCAAATGAAACTTATAAAGGGGAAAGCGAAATATGGAAGGTTAAAATTGGCCAATCTTAACAGGGTTGATTGAATTCTACTCAGAATTGTACTTGAATTTTACTGAGATGAAGTGATGATTGGGTCACAGAGGTTCTCTGCCCTCTACCTACCCATCTATCTTTTTGAAGCTCAAATTCTGAAAGCCTGAACTTTGAATAAGAAGACAGGAGTAGTCACTTCATATGGAAAAAAAAAAAGACCACTGATGAGATTAATTCTACAGGAAGTTCTTTACATTTAATATTTGGTCTCAAGGGCAAGAAAGCCACAAACCAAAAGCAATACGTATGCTTTCAATTTTTTAAAAATCTGACGTTATATGCTAATATTTTATTTTTAATTTTTTATAGCATTTGATGAAAATTTTTGAGAACTTTCATATGTTATGTAGACATATCTGCTAATAATATATGTTTATTTTAGCTAGAGTTCATATTAATATTTTTATTTTCTTCTATCATTCCATTACATTCAAGTAATTCTTTCTTATTAGTTCTGTTGAATTTATTGTTAAGCAAATTATAAAGAACAGGTGACTCTACAGACTTCAGCTGATGGTATGCACAGGAATCACAACAATTATATTTATGGAAACAATCACTAGAGAATCTCAATATTAGCTGTGAAAACTAGGCTAAGTTCTGATTGTGGTCAGTAATCTTGCCGACTATAGAATAGACCATTAATTTTCATATGCTATATCCATACCTTCTCAACCTATATGCAGAACAGATTATCCGGGAGGCTGGGCTCTATGAGGAGAAATGTGGGGTCAAGATTGGTGGACGATTTATCAACAATCTGCGTTATGCGGATGACACAACCCTGCTTGCTGAAACTGAGGAGGACCTGAAGCACCTGCTGCAGAGTGTCAAGGACTGCAGCCTGCAATATGGATTGAGGCTCAATGTCAAGAAGACAAAGATTCTCACCACTGGACCAATTGGCAGCATCAGGATGGATGGTGAAGAGATTGAGATTGTACACAGCTTTAGTTTGCTTGGCTCTATAGTCAACAGTCTTGACACCAGCATCCAGGAAATTAAAAGGCGCATTGCCATGGGAAAGTCTGCTGTTAGGGACCTTTCCAAAGTGCTGAAGAGCAGTGGTGTCTCTCTGGAGACTAAGGTGCGTCTGACACAGGCCATGGTCTTCGCAATCACCTGTTATGCTTCAGAGAGTTGGACAATGACCAAGGAGGATAGAAGGAGAACTGATGCCTTTGAGCTGTGGTGCTGGAGAAGAGTATTGAGAATACCATGGACTGCTAGGAAAACAAACAGATTTGTCCTGGAGAGGGTTAAACCGGGTGGCTCCTTGGAGGCAAGGATTCTGAGGCTCCGTCTAACTTACTTTGGACATGTTGTGAGGAGAGACCGGTCCTTAGAGAGGGACATCATGCTTGGGAGGGTGGAGGGACGGCACAGGAGAGGAAGGCCCTCTATGAGGTGGATTGATTCAGTGACTGGGATAATTGGGATGGGAGTGTCAGAGACAGTGCGATTGGCACAGGACAGAGCAGAGTTTAGAGCTGTTTTACATAGGGTCACTATGAGTTGCAGGCGACTTGATGGCACATAACAACAACAACAACAACAACAATTTCAAACTAAAGCTAAAGAAAATTAAATCCACAAGAACTAAAATTTTACCTTGAATCTATCCCACTTGAATTTAAAAGTTTATCAGGAAGAGGTTTGGGGCCTCAAACACTAAAGAACTAAGACCAGATGGGCTGTGGGAGAATATCAAGAATATCATTCATGATGAATGCAAAAGACCATTACAAAGACAGAAAAGGGAAAAAAGAAAGCCCTAGATAAAAGTTGGAAGAGATTCTGAATATTGCACTAGGGCACCAAGAAGCCAAAACAAAGTAAAGAAATCAGAAAGTTAAAGGGCTGACCAGAAGATTTCAAACAGCAGCTCCAGAAGACAATGCAAAGTATTATACTTAAATGTCCAAAGAGCTAGAGTTGGAAAATCAAAAGGATTAGACTTGCTGTGCATTTCTTAAGCTGAAGCAACTAGAGAACAAGTTCAAGCCTTGAGTGCAATATTTGCAGTTGGTATGGGAAGAATAGTGAGTGGTCTAGGAAACATTAAAAAAAATACAGAAGAAGTGCACAGAGTCAATGTGCCATACGATTTGGCTGTCATGGAATTTCGTGAAACAATGTATGATAAAGAGCCTGTGGTGATGAAGGAAGAAGTTCAAGCTGCTCTGAAGGAATTGGAGAAAAACAAAGCCCCAGAAATTGAGTGAATACCAATTGACATATTGAACAAACAGATGCTGCCCTGGACATGCTAACTAGGCTGTGCAAAGAAATCTGGAGGACAACTACCTGACCAATGACAGGACAATATCAATGTTTATTCTAATTCCAAAGAAAGGTGACCCAATACAGTGTGGAAAGTATCAAACAATTTTATTAATACCACATACAAATAAATTTCTTCTGAAGATTATCCAAAAATAACTGGAATAGTATATCAACAGAGAACTACAAGAAACACAAGCTGAGTTTAGGAGAGACTTTGGCACTAGAGACATTGTCACTACTATAAAATAGTGATATCTCTTGGCTGAACGCAAAGAGTATGAGAGGAGTATCAATCTGTGTTTCATTGACTGTACAAATGCATTTGACTGTGTGGATCACAATAGATTGAGGCTAACTGTAAGGAGGTTGAGATTTCCAGGAAGTGGTTCTCATAACAGAAAAAGAAAACACTGCATGATTCAAAATCAGGAAAAGAGTATGTCAGGAATGCATTTTTTTCTCCATAACTTTTCAATCTGTATGCAGAAAGAGATCATTCAGGAGGCTAGACTTGATGAGAAGAAATGGGGAATCAGAATTGGAGGAACACTCATCAACAACCTACGTTATGCAGATGGCATAACTTTATTTGCTGAAACTAAGGAGGATCTGAAGCGTATGCTACAAAAGATCAAGGACCATAGTCTTCAGTATGGATTGAAGCTCAACATCAAGAAGACAAAGATTTTCACTACTGATCCAATTGGCAGCACCATGGTAGATGAAGAAGAGATTAAGGTTGTTCACAATTTTAGTTTACTCTGCTCTACAATCAACACTATTGACACAAGCAGTCAGGATATCAAAAGACAAATTGCACTGGGGAATTCTGCTGTCAGAGACCTCTCTAAAGTGCTAAAGAGAAATGATGTCAGTCTAGAGACTAAGATGCACCTGATCCAGGCCATGATATTTACAGTTACGTGTTATGCATTAGAGAGTTGGACAATGACTAAGGATTACAGAAGAAGAATCAATGCCTTTGATTTCTGATGCTGCCGAACAGTCTTGACCACACCATGAACTGCCAAGAAAACAAATAGGTCTATCTTGGAGAGGGTGAAACCAACTTGCTCTTTGGAGGCAAGGATTTTGAAATTCCATTTCACATACTTTGGACATATGGCAAGGAGAGATTAGTCCTTGAAGAAAGACATCATAGGTGGAAGGACAACACAGGAGAGGAAGACTCAGCATGAGATGAATTGACACAGTAACTGGAAGAATGGGGGCAGGTGTGTAGGAAACAATGAGACTGGCTCAGGATAGAGTAGGGTTCACATCTATTGTATATAGGCTCTGTATGAATTGCAGGTGACTCAATGGCACATAACAACAACAACAACAATGTGAATTAAGGGAGTTCTAGTGACATAGTCCTTAGGGAATTGCACTTCTAAACTCTCTGGCTTTTGAAATCCACCAGTGGTTGAGGAGAGAAAGAGAATCCATCTCCCATGTGATTTATCACCTACTAAATGTACTGCAAGGCCACCTCGAAGTCCATTCTATCTTGATGGCAATGAGTTTTAAATGAATCTTGATTAGGAGTGTGCTGTGTAGCAATAACATCAATTTAAAGACTAAGATACACTTTATTCAAGTAATGTTCTTTTTCAGTCACTTCATATGCATCAGCCAAAAGAACAAACAAGTAAATTTTGGGGAAGATATTACCAGAGTACTCCTTGGAAGAAAGGTTGATGAAGCTTTGTCTCATGAAGTGTGAATATGATATTAGGACGTCCAGTCCTAGAGAAAGGTTTCATCCTTGGAAAGGTGGAGGGTATAGGAGAGGAAGACTCTGAACAAGATAGATTGATATAGTGATTGTAACAATGGGCTCACACAGATTATAGATGGTGAGTATGGCACAGGATACAGACACATTCAGATCTGTTATTTGTAGGGTTGCTATGAGTTGCAGCCAACTAGACAGTGTATAACAATATCAACACGCAGCTGAAAGCTGGACAATGTATAAAAGTATTATAGTAAAAAGATTGATGCCTTTGAGTTGTGGTGCTGGAGAAAAGTAGGGAATATCCCATAGATTTCCAGAAGAACTAAAATTATATCTTAGAGAAAGTGCAACTAGGTTGCTCCTTCATCTTACATACTTTGGACATACTGTCAGGAGGAGCAATTCCTTGGGAAAAAACCTGGATTAATAAGAACATGTTGCATTTAAACGACACTAATGGATTAGTAGTGAGTATCTTATTCCTTCACTCTGTGCCAAATTGTTTCTGACTCCTGGTGAACATCCATTGTGTTTCAGAAGCTGTGAATATTTATTGGAGGATGCTGCCCATGTTTCTCCAGCAAAGCATGTTATGATTTTGAAACACAGAACTTTTGGTTAGCAGTCATGGTGTAATATGTTACACACTATGCCACCAGTACTTATATTCACTATGTATGCTAAGAAAATAATCATAGAAGTTGGTCTACATACAGAATTCGGCATTAACATTGGAGGAAGACTCATAAACAAATTTTATTATGCAGATGATACAGCTTTCACTGAAAGTGAAGGAGACTTGAAGTATTTCATGAAAATCAAATCTTTCACTATGAATCATCTCTCTTCATGAAGATAACAAAAATCCTTACAGTCAGATAAAAAAAGAAACATCATAATAAATGGAGAAAAGCAATATCATGATAAATAGAGAAATGATTGAAGTTGTCAATGATTTAATTTAATTTTGATCCACAAACACCCATTGAAGGGGCAGTCAATAAGTCAAATGACATATTACATTGGACAAATCTACTGCCGAGAACCTTACTAAGGTCTGAAAGAACAAGAATTGTAATTGGATACAGTATCAAAAGCAACCTTATAGCTGCCCCTGCAGTGGCTTTATAGGCAGTTAGTCACATGGGAGGAGATTGCTCATCCTTCTCTCACAGAGCAGCTGGTGGATTTGAACAGTGTGCCTTAGGGATTGCAGTGCAGCTTCTTAGGACTGGGCCACCAGAGCTCATTGGTTTAAAAAACTGAGGTACACAAAATCCAAGTTATGACATTTTCAATTTACCTGATATATGTGAAAATGGGACAATGAATAAGGAATAAAAAAGAAAAATCAAAGTCTTTGAATTTTAGTGTTAGTGAAGAATATTGAATATTATATGGATTACCAAAAGAAACAAATTCTCATCTTGGGGTAAGTGGACCCAGAACACTTCTTGGAAGCAACAATGGTAAGACTTTATCTCACACACTTTGGGCATGTTATCAGGAGGGATAACACTTGGAAAAAGACATCATAGTTGAAAAGATCAAAGAAGGAGAGGAAGAACTTCAAGGAAATGAACTGACACAGCAACTTCAACAATGTGCTTAATTTACAGAGAACCTTGTGAGAATAGCACAGAATTGGATAGGGGTTTGATGTGTTACACCTAGGCAGGGTCACGAAAGTCTAAGTGGGAGTCATCTCACAGTTATCTTACAACAGCATTTAAATCCCAGGTTTTCCTTTTGAATTTTTCTGTTTTTCTATTATTCTCCTCAGCTGTTTTCTGCTGCTTGTGGGGCCAAGAGGTAAATAATTGTCTGTAATTAATTTTATTAATAGATACCAGGGAAAGTTGTTTGTGAAATAGGGAGAGTGGACAGAAATTTAATAATGTATGGACTCTGAGTTGGGTCAAATGTAGATAGCCTTGTTAAGTAGAGTTTTCCAGGGAAGCCACTCAATAGGGGAAAAAAAAGATAATTCTTTGCAAATGAAGCTTGAAATGCTGCTGCTCCTCCTCCTCTGGTGATATCCCAGCTACTGCTTTTCATTGTGATCGTGGGCCTATGTTTTCTAGGTAACCGTAGACGATGATTCTTGGGAAAGTTATCACAAAGTTTTCTGTTACTACTGAGTTAAGCAATGTTGTTGTTTTTTTATTTTGTATTAATTATCCCCATGTGATTTTAAGCTTTTGGCTAATATACAGAGTTTTTTTAAAAGCTGATACTGATGATTTTTGCCAGATTTCTTGTTGCTTTTCTCAAGGATAGAATTTTCAGAAATCCTATTTTGGCATTTGTAGAGACATCCAAAGTTACTGAATTTGAAACACCCTGTAGACTTATCTACCAATTTACAGGAAGTAACATGGGTGGGGTGAAACTAGAGGAGTCTTTCTGGAACTATCATGCTAAGACTCCAGGATTTTCTCTTGGATAGCCAAAGGTGATTGTGACTGATTTACCACTGGTTAAGTTATCTGGGTGATTTAATGTCAAATAAGATTGAGTAAAAAAAAAAAGTGTTTTTCAGAAGCTGATTTTGAGGTTCTATTTTAATATACTTTCTTGCACGTGGTATCCACTAAAGGATCTGAGGGAGAAAGATGAGCAATCTTTCCCATGTGATTTGCAGTCTTGGAAAACCAGTGGAGCTATAAGTTGGTTTAAACTCAATGGCAGTGAGAGAGAGACAGTAGGAGAGGAGAGAGAGAGAAAGAGGAGAAGAGGAAGAAGAAGAAGAGGAGAGAAATTGCTATCTATTCCATTAACCTCTAGCTGTTTTCCATTTTGTCTCTTCTTCAAATCCATTTCACAATTTAATGACTGATTAATATTCTAAAAGGAATCTTGAGGTCTCAGTGGTTGGGTGGTTGCTTGCAAATCAAAAGGTCATCAGTTTAAGCTCACCACGGCTCAGTGGAGAAAAATGTGTCAAGTTGCTTCCATAAAGATTTATGATTTGGAAATTCTCTAGAGCAATATTACTTCATGATGAACTGAAAGAGTTACTAGGAGTTGGAATAGATTCTACAGTAGTGAGTTTAATTTTCTAACAGTCCCATTGTCATTATGACACTACTTTGTGATTTTCCCATTTACTGCAGCAGTAGTTTACTAAATGAGGAGGCATAAAGTTTCCAAGATCTATATACACACAGACCATGCATACAAAACTTTTATATGCTTTGTATTCTGAGTTTTAACATGCAGGAAATGTTTGAAATTGACTTTAGTATTTATTCTGAAACTAAATAGTTGGTAAGCTTGATCTAAAACAAAATTCCTTGACTTTAAACATATATATTGATGTAGTGACATGTGTGGATCCAAAGCTTTTCCACATTTTTTAAAGAAGGTCATCGATGATAATGATGCAGGTAGGCTATGGACTACCATTTGAATAAAATGCAAAAATTACTGGAGTGTCAAAACTGTCATTTAAAAATGTTGTACAAATTGTCCAAGTCTACCTTTGTAGCTTTGAAATGGACAATTTTCCTCAAAATAACTATTAAATGTTATTTGCTTATGTTGTGCCTTAGCCAATACATTTATCTCCACCTGACATGCATTATCTGTCATTTATTGTGCTGACCTCTTGTCTATGTTTCAGATATATTTTCATCTTCATTTTGTTGAACACATTAGTTTAGCTCACAATGAACACAAGAAAAAATAGGCTAAGTAATATTTTTTTCTAAATAATAATAATAATAATAATAATTAATAATAGCTTAGATTTAAAATTTCTGACTTTATTACCTCAGTGAGGGGCTTTGATGAACAAGTGCAACCAGAGAAGCCCTTGGAGGCAAAACGTGGTGAAACTTGATTTATATTATTTGGACATGTTGTTAAGAGAGGCTATTCTTGGAAAAGGACATAATGTTTGGAAAAATGGAAGGTAAGAGAAGGAGAAGATGACCTGCAAAAAATTAATTGATACAATGTCTGTGGTAATGGACTCAAATGTGTCAGAGATAATAAGGATGGCACAGTATAGAGTAGGATTTTAGAACAGCATAGAGTAGGATTTGTTGTTCAGATCTGTTGTTCATACAGTTGCTATGAGTCATACTCAACCTGATGGCCCTTAACAATAGCACAACAACACAACTTTTTCTAAGAGCTCTGATGGTGTAGTGCATAGCGTGTAGTACTACTTACCCTAACGATGCACCTCTCTGGCTGTTGTAATCCACCATCTATGCTGCAGGAGAAAGAAGAACAATCTCTTCATATGCAATTTACAGGCGTGGAAACTCACTGTAGAGTCAGCTGTGAGTCAGAACGAATTTGACAGGAAAAGAGTGAATGACTGAACCTCCTTAAGTAAGCACTGGCAATGCTGTATTTAAACATTCATTATCTGTGAACTAAAAGACCAGAAATTCAAACCCACAGTCTCTCTGTGGAAGAAAGATGTGGAAGTTGGCTTCTTTTTATAAAGGTTACAGTTTTAGAAATGCTCTGAGGCACTTCTATTCTGTTACTTCTCCCTGTTGGTTCACAATAGCTGGAAACTCATGCTGACCCTGTCTGCCAAGTTCTGAGTCTGCAGATCATTGAGTCAATACTGACCAAATGATGCTGTTGTTGTTGTTGTTGTTATGTGCCGTTGAGTCGTTTGCGACTCATAGCGACCCTAAGCACAACAGCCCTAAACCCTGCTCTCTCCTGTGCCAATCGCATTGCCTCTGACACACCCATCCCGATTACCCCAGTCACCGAATCAATCCATCTCATAGAGGGTCTTCCCCTCCTGCGCCATGTGCCCAGGTATAATATAAAGATCAAAATTGCCTTTGACATGACAGCTTAAAAGAGTAGAGAGGGAAAATTTAGTTAGAACAGTACTGGACAGAATCAAGATGCACACAAGATAGCAAGGGAAGAGTCTGAAATAAATGTTTGTATCTGGACAGTTAATTTAATCTTCCTAAGAGATGACCAGCCTGGTAGGGGCGTCACTGTAGAAGCCGTAGACAGACAAAGAAGGAAAAAAAATGATTGTTCCCTTTTCTTATAAAAAAGATAAGAAACTCAAAATGTCTAACCTTGATGATACTACTTGCAATCCCTCTCTTATTCTTAGGGACACTCTCTTTAACCTCAGTTTTTGAGTCTTTAGTGTCTTCCCTCAGTGTCAATATTTATATTTTTCAAGGTATTAAAGAATGGAGAGAAACAAGAAAGGACAACCTTGTGCTCCATTGATGGTTACAGCTAGTGTCAAACTAAATATTTACATCTTTTATTCTTCACCTAATTTGTTGACAATGATAGAGTTATGACTTATGTTGTGCTTAAATTATAATAAAAAATTTAATGGTGACTTTTGCAATTAAAGTGTAGAATATTTTGTTGTAAGAATAAGAGTGAGTACATGCTTTCGCTTGTTTTTTCTCTTGAAAAAATATTTTTGAAGTCTGTGATGTTAGGATATTTTAATTTTCTGACTAATGCCTTAGACGTGACCACATAACTAGGTAAGAATGAGTAAGATGAATCTCTGAGGCTCCACCCAACACCCTTAGCTTCCTGAGAGGTATGATCTCTAGCTGCCTCAACTGTGGACATTTGGTACACTGTTAATCAGTGACTTCTACATCAACAACAGCTATGAGGCCAACATAAGAGAGAGAGTGCTAACTAGACCATGGAGGGATTGCTGCAAGACAAAGCCCGATTGATGGAGCCCTGGAGACAGAGCCAGAGTTAAAGGTTTTGCTTGGTGGACAATTGAAGGAAGAGACTTGGTATTTCTATAAGACAAAGCTTGCTTGATGACTGAGGTAACTAGAGATTTCTTGAATTTGTTTTGATAGACTGAACCCGGACTTTCACTTGTTGGCTGAGAAGGTGCTGTCTGAACTAATTGAGGAATTGTGTCTTACTGTCAGTCTGGCTTGTGGTTGCTGTACATTAAACTTGAAATTTCAGTGTGATATCCTTTGTCTCCACCACTCCCCAACTCTCCGCCTTAATAAGTCCCACAACTGTCAGTAGAAAAAAAATATTCTATAAAATTTCTTGGTCATTGCAATGAACATTGGGCCCAGTGATTAATAGAAGTAGGGGCAGAATCGTGGCGGGTGGAGGTCAGACAGCATGTCTGACTTTACAGGGATCTGTTTTATACTGTGAATGTTGTTGTTAGGGACAGTTTCCCTTTCTGAACCTAGTATAAGTCAATCGTTATTGTTGCCATTCTGTCCTATATATTCAAACCAAACCTACTACTAGGGAGTCACAGCTGGCCTTCTAGTGACTTTTAAAAGGTTGTAAGTCATGCAGGAAGAGACTATCTTTCTCCCTCAGAGAAACTGATAGATTTTAATCATGCACCTTTTTATCCATTTATCCAGTAGGCCTCCAGAGCACCCTTATAAAGAAAATAGAGATAGAATAATTGGAGAACATGAGAAAAAGAGGCAGTTACAGGGACATATTTTAGAAGGAATGTCTCTATCTAATCTGAAGTCAGACAGATGCAAAGACCAGTGAAATCATGGAGGAAGTGCTCTAAGAAGGAGACCCAGAGGCTGAAACAAGATTGGTCGTTTCAGAAAAATTGATGAAAACCATGTAGGTAGGTGTAAGTGAGATAGTTATGAAGAAGATCAATGAATTAATCTTTATGTATCAGTTCTAATTTCCTTGAGGTTTATTCCTAGTAGTTGAATAGCTGTGTCCTATAGAGTTTCTATGCTCAGCTTTTTGAGGAAAAAGCAAACTGCTTTCAAGAGTGGTGGTACCATTTTACAATCCCACCAAAGGTGTAAGACAGTTCTCACCTCTCTACCTCTTCTCCAACATTTAGTCCTTGCTGCCTTGCTAAGCTTTACTATTGCTTCTGGGGTGAGATGGTAACTCATTGTGGTTTTGATTTGCATCTCTCTTATTGCTAATGATTTTGAGCATGTCTTCATGTGTCCATGAATTTTTACACCAATGTTCATAGCAGTGTTATTCCCCATCTCAAGAACATGGAAACAGCCCAAATGTCCAGTCACAACGGAATGGACTGAGGAATTATGGTACATTCACACAATGGAATACTATGCAGAAGTCAGGAGCAACAATTTTGAAAAATACTACATAACGGGAAGGGTAGGAGAGCATTTATGCTGAATGAACTAACTCATCCTTTTAAGGACAAATACTACATACGACCAGTATTATAAAAACAGAAGGATATTTAGTAAAACATGTATGGGAACCCAAGGCAGGAAGGGCAGGGAGCAGAGGGGTGAAGATGGGTAGGGATGAAACCACAGGGTTACACAATTTGGCAGGTAGAAGGATGAGGTAAAGAAAATGAGAAAATCCATTGGGGACCTGAAAAGACAGCATGATGATGGACATAGTCCAATGGTGATTAATTTTATAAGAAATAATTTGCAGGAATGAATGTAAGAAACACAATGTGAAGAAGAATAATGTATATGAACACAATGTATATGAACTTTGTAAGCAAACCAATATGTTGTTGTTATGTGCCATTGAGTCGCCTGCAACTCATAGCGACCCTATGTACAACAGCCCTAAACCCTGCTCTATCCATTGCCAATCTTATTGTCTCTGACACATCTATCCCATTTACCCAGTGACTGAATAAATCCATCCATCTCATCGAGGGTCTTCCTCTCCTGTGCTGTACCTCACCCCTCCCAAGTATGACATCCCTCTCCAAGGACTGATCCTGCCTTGCCACATGTCCAAAGTATGTAAGAAGAAGCTTCAGAATCCTTGCCTCCAAGGAGCAGCCTGACTTCCTCCTCTCCAGGACGAACTTGTTTTTTCTCCTAGCAGTCCATGGTATATTCAATACTCATCTCTAGTACAACAGCTCAAAGGCACCAACTCTCCTCCTATCATCCCTAGTCATTTTCCAGCTCTCTGATGAATAGCAAGTAATTGCAAAGACCATGTCCTGTGTCAGGAACACCTTAGTCTCCAGAATAATATGATTGCTCTTCAGTACTTTGGATATGTCTCTGACAGCAGATTTTCCCAATGCAATTAGTCTTTTAATTTCCTGGATACTGGTACCAAAAGTGTTGATTTTAGAGCCAAATAAACTGAAGCTGTCAACAATCTCAATCTTTTCATTATCTATCATGATGCTGTCAATCAGCCCAGTCATGGGAATCTTTGTTTTATTTATATTGAGCTTCAATCCATATTGAGAGCTGAAGTCCTTGACCTCTGGAGCAAGTGCTTCAGGTCCTCCTCAGTTTCAGCAAGCAGGGTTGTGCCATCTGTATAACATTGATTATTGATGAGTCTACCTCCTAGGAGAACAAACAGGTTTTTCCTGCAGAGGGTGAAGCCAGAATGCTTCTTGGAGTCAATTATTCTGAAGCTTCGTCTGACGTACTTTGGGCATGTTGCAAGGAAGGACTGCTCCTTGGAGAGGGACATCATGCTTGGGAGAGGGGAGAAGAGGAAGTCCCTCAATGAGATGGATTGATTCTGTGAGTGGAGTGGTGGGAATGAGTGTGTTTGAGACGGCGAGGTTGGCACAGGATAGATCGGTGTTTAGGGCTTTCGTACATAGGGTTGCTATGAGTTGCAAGAGATTCGATGGCACATAACAACAACAACAACAACAACAACAACCTCCAGTACTGATGCCATACTTCTCCTCATAGAGCCCAGACTCCCGGATAATCTGTTCTGCATATAGACTGAAAAGATATGGAGATAGGACACATCCTTTATGTGCACCCTTCCCAATTTTGAACCATGCAGTGTTTCCTTGCTCTATTCTGACAACTGCCTCCTGGTCCAAGCGGGTTTCATATAAGCACAATCAAGTGTTCTGGAATTCCCATTCTTATCAAAGTCAGCCACAGTTTGTTGTGCTATAATTTTTTTTTAAAGGAGAGGATTGAAGAGAAATAAAAGGGGATGGGATGGTGTAGGGTACTGTGACTTAATTAAAAAAGTCGTGAGAAGAAAGTTTTAAGTATCAGAACTAGATAATCTGTTGATGACTTGAGAACAGCAGGAGACCATCTGTTTTAGCTTCAATAGATGTATCACATCAGTTGTCCTAAATTAAGTTCCTCTTTATCTTTTTTTTTAACTGCATACAGAATCAGGCAGGGGGTTGTGGAGGTCTTAAGTTCTTTTGAAGAATAGAATAGTTTAAAGAATTTGTTTCTTTTGGAGAGTACTGAAGACAATAAAATGTTTAAATATTGGTAGATTGCCTGTGAAAGAAAAATTGCCAAAGGGATTGAAAATGCTTATCAGGAACAAAATGTTCCCTTATGCATGGAATGCAGAATAGAAAAAAAATGCTGTATCTCTTTCTTGCTCATTACTGATGGCTTAGTGTAAGGAATCGCACCGCTAAACCAAAGGCACTTGGTTTGAATTCACCAGATGTTTTACTAGAAAAAGATGGACCATCTCCTCTCATGCTATTTACTGCTCCAGAAAACCCACTGGAGGGCAGAGTGTGTTGGTTCCAACTAGATAGTACATAACAACAACAGCAAATAGTGTTTTAGTTCACATACTATCCAACCAATAACATTTATTATAATTGTGACAAAAGAAACACCTGTTCTCAAGAGAGGATGAAAGGCATCCAAGCGTCGAGGACTCTCCTTCATAGGGTCACTATGAGTTACCTGCGACTCGATGGCACTTAACAACAACTTTATAAATTAAAGGACAGATCTAATATGAATTACATTTTCTTAACTTTCAATTATCTTTTTGTTTTGTTTTTTGTGGGTTTTTTTTCTCCACTGGTTTATTTACAAAACTCAAATATGAATTCTAACAAATTCTTTCAATTTCCCTCACCCCTCCACCCGTCAAATTATATAACCCAATGGTTAATCTCCTCACCCCTACACATCCACATCCCTCTGCTTCCAGCCTCTCGCACTCCTTCTGGATCCTTATATTCATTCTAAAATAACGGTTTTATACAATATTTATCCTTGTGGGACAGAGTTAATTACCTCAGAATAATGCTCTCCAGTCCCTCCCAAGTTAGGAAATAATTTACAAAGTTATTGCTCCAACATGCTGCATAGTATTCCAACGTGTCAATGAATCACAATTTTTCAATCTATTAATTTGTGGTTGGACATCACTTCAATTATCTTTTAATGAGAGATAAGTTATTTTAATGAATATTCAAAAGGAAGTAATTGATAGGACAGATAGTTTCACTGCATTTTGGTGGATATAAATTTTAGATTAAGATACAATAAAAGACCTAAAGAAATGGAAAAACAATATGCCCTCTTCATGGATAGGAATACTCAATATTGTGAAAATGACAATCCTACCAAAAGCAATTTACATATTCAATGAAATCCTAACACAGATACCAAATTAGTTTTTCAAGGAGATTGAAAGGGAAATTATCAAGTTTATTGGGACGCATAGCACTCTCTGATCAAAAAACTCACTACACAGCAGTAGTAACCAAAGCAGCATGGTTCTGGTGCAATGACAGGCACATAGATCAATGGAACAGAATTGAGAACTCAGAAATGGGCCCATCTATCTACAGTCAACTGATACTTGACAAGGAAATAAAACCTATCAAATGGGGAAATGATAGCCTCTTCAACACATGGTGCTGGCAAAACTGGACTGCTACAGGAAGAAAGCTTAAACAGGATCCATATTTTATACCATACACAAAAATAAACTCAAAGTGGATCAGAGACCTTGGAATACCTTCTAATGATCAAATCCCTATGCTCATCAAAACATTTTTCAACTTTCTGAGGAAGTATCAAACTGCCTTCTAGAGTGGTTGTACCATTTTAAAATTCCATCAATAAGGTTTAAGATTTCCTGTCTCACCGCACCCTCTCCAAAATTTATTATTTGCTGTCTTGGTAACCTTTGCCACTGTTACTGGAGATAGATGATGCTTCATGGTGGTTTTGATTTGCATCTCTGTTATTGTCAGTGATTTGGAGCATTTCTTCATGTGTCTGTTGGCCATCCGAATGTCTTCCTCTGTGAAAAGTCTTTCTATATCTTTTGTCCACTTTGTAATTGGGTTATCAGTCTTTTTCTTGTGAGGCCCAGGAGTATTCTATAGACTTTCATTATGAGTCTCATTTTCTGAGATGGTATTGCCAAATATTTTTTCCAGTTGGTAGATTTTCTTTTCATCCTGTTGGAAAAAGTTTTTGATGCACTTTGGAACTTAATTTTTAAAAGGTGCCATTCATGAACTTTCTCCTCTTCAGATTGTGCATTTCTGGTTTTGACCCAGTTGTTCCATTGCTTAGAATATACCCCAAGAAAATGAGAACTGAGGCTCAGAGATTTGTACATCAATGTTCATAGCAGCATTATTCCTCATTGCAAGAACATGGAAACAATCTAGATGTACCACCACAAATGAATGGATTGAGAAGTTGTGGTACATTGACACAATGCAGTACCACGTAGCACACAGAAGCAATCATTTTGTAAATTCCTACCTAACTTGGGAGGGACTACAGAGCATTATTAAGTTGAGTGAACTAATTCCATTTCACAAGGACAAATATTGTATAACCATTATTGTAGAATGAGTATGAGAATCCAAGTTGGGTGGAGGAGGATGGAAACAGAGGGATGAAGATGGGCAAGGGGGTAAGGTGTTCGTTACTGGGTTGTATGCTTTGATGGGGAGGTGAAGGAAATGGGAAGGCTCTTGTATGAAAAACAAGATATTAGAAATTTGAAAATAAATCAATATAAAATAAATCAGTCAAAATAATTAAAAATCATTCTTGTATAAAAGAAGAATATTTAAATAAAAGCTTAAATTAACAATAACTTTATAATAAAACCAATACAACAATGGCTTTTTCCAATAGGGTGGAAAGAAAACCTACTCCTGGGAACAAACGTTTGGCAATATTGTCTCAGACTATGATCTCATAACGAAAGTGTACAGAATTCTATAGGGCCTCCAGAGAAAAAAGACTGATAATCCAATTATAAAATGGGCAAAAGACATGGAAAGACTACACAGAGGAGGATATTCTGATGGCCACCAGACACATGAAGAAATGCTCCAAATCACTGGCACTAAGAGAGATGGAACTCAAAACAATTAGATACCATCTTACCCCACTAGCAGTGGGAAAGTGTAGCAGGGCATTAAGTAATAAATGTTGGAGGGGATGTGGTGAGATAGGAATTCTTATACATTGTTGGTGGGATTGTAAAATGGTACAACTACTCTGGAGGCAGTTTGGCATTTCCTTAAAAAACTGAACATAGAAATTCCATATGATCCAGCTGTCCCACTGCTTGGAATATGCCCTGAGGAAATGAGAACTGAGGCACAAACAGAGACTTGTACACCAATGTTCATAGCAACTTTATTCACCATCACAAGAACATGAAAACAGCCCAAATGCCCAACCACGATGAAAAGGATTGAGAAATTATGGTATATTCACACAATGGAATAATATGCAGCATTCAGGAGCAATGATTTTATAAATTACTACCTAATATGGAAAGGATTGGAAAGTCTCATGCTAAGTGAACTAACTCAGTATCATAAAGAGAAGTATTGTATAGGACCATTATTGTAGAGAATGTACAAGGATCCAAGGGGGGGGAACTTAAACATAGGGCCGCACAATTTGATAATTTGATGGGTGGTGGGAGAGATTGGTAAAGGAAAGGAGAAAGATCCTGTGTATAAAAAGAAAATGTATATGAACTTTATGAACTTTGTCTTTAAATGAGTATAAAATAAAATTTAAAAAATCTACATACCTATAAATTCAGTCATTCATTTACTTAAAAAATACTGTAATATTACTATTTTCTCTTTCATTCACTCACTAATTTCTGGCAAATAAAAAGTGACTTACAGCTGATCTTCCAGTGAGTTTTCAGAGACGGTAAATTGCTCAGAAGATTTCTCCTCTTTATTCTGTAGAACAACTGGTGGATTTGAACTGCTCACCTTTTGGATGGCATTGCAACTCTTCCTGCTAGGCTACAAGAACGATTTTACCCAATATTTACAGATTATTAAGTAGGTACTTTTAGAATATCATACCATTGTTGCTGTTGTTGTATTGTGTTGCTATGTGTACTGTCATGAGACAACTTTGAACGCTGCTCTACCCTGAGCCAATCTCACTGTCTCTGAAACACATATTCTCCTTACTTCAGTCTCTGTGTCAACCCATCTTTTCTGGGTTCTTTCTTTCCTGAGCATTCTCCAAGGACTGGTCTCTCCTGAAAACATGCCTAAAGTATGTCAGGCAGGGCCTCAAAATCCTTGCCTCCAAGGAGTAGCTCGGTTTCACCTTCTCCAGAACAGACCTGTTAGTTCTTCAGGAAGTTTGTGGTATGCCTAATGCTGTTCTCTAGCACCACAACTAAAAGGTATCAATTTTTCTTCTGTCATCTTTGGTCATTGTGCAGACCTCTGAGGCCTAGCAGGTAAGGTAAGTGCAAAGACCAAGGCCCGGATCAGGTGCACTTCAGTCTCCTGACTGACACCATTGCTCTTCTGCCTGCTGGAGATTTCCCAGACAGCAAATTTTCCTGATGTAATCTGTCTTTTGATTTCCTGATTGCTGGTGTCAGGAGTGTTGATTGTGGAACCTAGCAAGCTGAAATTGTTAACAATCCCAATTCTTTCTCCATCTATCATGGTGCTGCCAATTGGCCCAGTGGTGAGAATCTTTATTTTCTTGATATTGAGTTTCAATCCATATTGCAGAATATAGTGCTTGATCTCTTCAGCAAATTCTCTAGACTGTCCTCAGTTTCAGCAAGCAAAGTTGTATTATCTGCATAGCAGTTGTTGACTAGTCTTTCTCTGATCCTGATATTCCTCCTCATAAAGTTCAGGCTTTTAAAAAAATGTTGTTGTTGTTGTTGTTATGTGCCGTCGAGTCATTTCCAACTCATAGCGACCCTATGCACAACAGCCCTACTGATTCTTCTTCACTATTCCCAACTTTTGCATTCTAGTCACCCATTATTATCAATGCATCTTGATTGCATGTTCGATCTCTCTCCGACTGTAAAAGTTGGTAGAAATCATCTATTTCTTCTTCTTTGGCTCTGGTTGTTGGTGCATATATCTGAATGATAGTGGTATTTACTGGACTTCCTTGTAAGCCTATGGATATAATCCTGTCACTCACGATATTTTACTTCAAGATGGATCTCGAAGTTACTTTTTTTACTATAAAGGCAACCCCATTTTTCCTTGTCTTTTCATCTCCAGAGTAATATAAAAAAATAATGCATACATATATTTTATACTGGTTTATTTACAAAGTTTGGCTAAATTGTTTTTCTCACTGAATCTTTCCCATTTCCTTCACCCCCACTCACCCATCAAAACATATGGCTCTACGATTAACCCTCCTCTTCACTCACTCTCATCTTCCTGCTTTCACTCCCCCCACCTACTTCGATACTCATACTCATGCTACAATAATGGTTTTATATAGTATCTGTCCTTATGGGACTGAGTTAGTTCACTCAGTATAAAGCTCTCCAGTCCGTTTGAATGATAACTTCCACATATATTTTGAAAGGTATGGAGCCGAATGCATCCTTATCACACTCCATTTCTCATTTTGAACCATGCAGTGTTCTGATGACAACCTCCTGGTGCAAGTGGGTTTCACATGAGTATAATAAAGTGTTCTAGGATTCCCATTCGTCTCAAGGTTGATACTATTACCAATAATAAAAATGCTTGTAGAGTTTTTAATCTAAATATAGGTCCTTGAAGAGGGACGTTATGCTTGGAATGGTGGAGAGATAGTGCAGGAGATGAACACCCTTGACGAGATGGATTGATTTAGTCACTGGGGTAATGTGGATAGCTGTGTTGAAGACAATAAGATTGGCACAGGATAGACCAGGGTTTAGATTTGTTGTACATAGGATCACTATGAGTCGCCAGGGACTCGATGGCACATAACAACAATATAGCATTTAGCTTTTCAAAGGAGATATTGATCCAATTGCCTATACAATCTACACAACTCCTGTTCATTTTCAGAACAATTATACTCATATATTTACTTTTTAGCATGTTGTTGTTGTTGTTATGTGCCATCGAGTCGTTTCCGACTCATAGCGACCCTTGCACAACAGCTCTAAACCCTGCTCTATCCTGCGCCAACCGCACCACCTCTGA
>NW_006399944.1:1619167-1646820 GCF_000299155.1 Elephantulus edwardii | reverse complement strand
CTCTTCTGTCTTTGTAATGACCGTTTACACTCTTACTGAATGATATCTTTGACATCCTCCCACAACTCATCTGGTCTTCGCTCATTAGTGTTCACGGCCTCAAACCTGTTCCTGAGATGATTTCATACCACCTTTTTAGCATAGTAATTGTTATTGTTTGGGGGAAAAGTATGGCAATCTCCTCTTCTGAAGATTTCCATCTCCAAAAATCAATTGAATGATCTACTCTAAAGTAGTTGGTATGCTAACTTAAGGAAATTTCCTCATTTCAGTTTCCTGTCCACAGGACTCCTAACCTTTTAGACTTTAGACTCTTCTAAATTTTACAATTCCAAGATATACATACATATGGAATTTATAGTCTCTTATGTAACATGATTGCTATAAATATTTAGTCTTATATGCATCTAAAAATATACCATGAATCCATTTGACTGTCCCGTCTCCAAAGCATAAGTCTATTAAATTAATCTAATTTGTTTTCATTTTATCAATTCTGTTATTTCATGTTTACCAAAGAAGTACTCATAGGTGATATTTTTCTCCCTGAGTTACTGATTTTTTAATATTTTCTGAATGTTTTTATGTTGTTTTCATAGTTAAGTGAGGATTAAAGTATGCATTACATTTTCTTCCATTTATTCAATATCATGTATGGAGATCTTACTATGTCCCAAGTATTAAGGAGGCTGAACAACACTACAATATTCCTTCCTCTGTAAATGGCACAGCTTCTTGTGGATAAACAAAACAAACAAACAAACAAACAAAACCCAAACCAACAACCTATGAGACTATGTATTAATTTTAGATCTTGATTAGCTTTGGTGAATTGTCTGGTGGTAAGAAGCTGCACTGCCATACCAAAGGCACCTGGTTCAATTCCACAAGCTGCTACGTGGGAGAAGGATGGGCAGTCCCATATGATCAAATTTTCTTTGGAAATCTGCTGGACATTCAGTTTTGAGTCAATTCTGATGAGATACCACACAACAAGTCTAAAAGGGAGCTGTTGTGGCCTAGTTAGTGGTAAGGAGTTGTGCTGTCAACTCTGAGATAAGTAGTTTGAATACACACAATGCTCTATTGTATTGTGATTTACAGACTCTGAAAACCCACTGACAGGTCAACTATGAATCAGCTCTGACACAATAGTGTATAACAAGAACAACAATGAGTGTTAAGAGAGCTTTGGTGGCCTAGTTAATAAGGCATTGCTCTTCTGACTGAAAAGCAGGTGATTCAAATTAACCAGCTGCTCCTCAAGAGAAAGTTGAACAATCTCCTTCCATGCAATTAATAATCTCTAAAAAAGGCTCTGGAGGGCCAGCTCTGATTTGATTCTGATTCAAAGGGACAAAACAGCAACAATAATGTCTGACCCCACAAAACAATGCTTCAGAGGAAGGGAAGAACTTTAAAAAAACCCTAGATTGAGAAGGACTAAAAAATGTATTTCCTAGTGCAAATCTGTGAATCCTGACTGGAGTTATGCTTATTCTTTACATCTAGTCTTTTTCTCTCACTATAACAGAGGTAACTGAAACTGAGGAGGGCATGAAGCACTTGCTGCAGAGGGTCAAGGACTGCAGCCTTCCATACGGATTGAGGCTCAATGTCAAGAAGACAAAGATTCTCATCACTGGACCAATTGGCAGCATCAGGATGGATTATGAAGAGATTGAGATTGTTAACAACTTTAGTCTGTTGGCTCCACAATCAACACTCTTGGCACCAGCAGCCAGGAAATTAAAAGACATATTGTGATAGGAAAGTCTGCTGTTAGAGACTTGTCCAAACTACTGAAGAGCAATGGTGTCACTCTGGAGACTAAGGTGCATCAGACACAGGCCATGGTCTTTGCAATCACTTGTTATGTGTCAGAGAGTTGGATAATGACTAGGGAGGATAGAAGTATAATTGATGCCTTTGAGCTGTGGTGCTGAAGAAGAGTATTGAGAGTACCATGGACTGCTAAGAAAACAAACAAATTCATCCTGGAGAGGGTTAAACCAGGCTGCTCCTTGGTGGCAAGGATTCTGAGGCTTCGTCTGACATAGTTTGGACATGTTGTAAGGAAGGACTGGTCCTTGGAGAGGAACATCATGCTTGGGAGGGTGGAGGGATGGCGCAAGAGGGGATTGATTCAGTGACTGAGGTAATTGCGATGAGTGTGTCAGAGACAGTGTGATTAGCACAGGATAGAGCAGGGTTTAGGGCTGTTGTACATAGATAGAGTCGCTATGAGTCACAAGTGACTCCACGGCACATAGCAACAACTATCAACGTCTGGCCTAGTGGACAGAAAGTTATGCTACCAAGCCAAAGGTAGGTGATTTTTATCTGCAGCCCTCAGGTCTGGTTTAAATTGTTTTTTGTCAAACATTCTTCTACATGCTATAACACTGGTCTATGCATTGCTGTCTAGAGGTAACTTGTGGTTGTTGTGATGCTAAACACTGTAACACTGATGTGTCAAATGTGATAATGGTTACCCATGGTGGACAGTATTTGTTGGAGCTTCCCAATTAAAACAAGATTGGAAGCAGAAGTGGTATCCACTTCTGAAATGGCTTGCCTCTAGAAACCTTATGAACAGTGTTCAGGTCTTTTGTTCATAGGGTCACTATGAGTCGTCTATGACTTGAGGGCACTTAACAACATATTTATTACTCTTTTGCAGCTAGGGACTGTCTTCTTACACTAACATTCCAGTCAGTTAAATAATAAGGACATAGCAAGCCTCTTAAAAGGGAGCTTTGGTGGCTTAGTGGTAAGAAGTTGTGCCGCAATGTCAAAAGTATGTAGTTTGAACCACCAGTTTCCCTACTCCTGTGTGATTTACTCTGTCTGAAAACTTACTGGAATGTCACCTATGGGTCATTCTGACTAAGAGTCTTTTAAAGTCAAGAACAACTTGCTTGTTCTAATTTTAAAATATATTCAGTAACAAGAAAGACAATTATAAATCATTCTACAGTCTATGCATTTTGTTTTAAATTCTTTTCTAAGTCCATTATTATTGTTGTTGTTCGGTATTGTTGTTAGAGTGTACTATGGAGTGTGCTATAACTACAAATGACCCTTTGAACCACAGATCTGCACCTTGTTCTATGCTGTGCCATCCACACCATCTCTGCTGAGTGTTGAGGTTATTGTTAAAGACACTCGGTCAATCCATCTTATTGAAGGTCTTTGTCTCTTTCTTTAACCCTCTACATTTCCCAGTATGATGTGGTTTTATGAAGACTTGCTCTTTCTGGCAACATGTTCAAAGCGCATAGCTGAAGTTATACCATCTTTATCTGTCATCATTAGACATTCACCAACTTTCGGATTCACAGAAAGCAATTGAAAATACTATGAGTTGGGCTCAGCACACCATAGTCTTTTAACTGACATTATTGCTTTTTAACAATTTGGAGAGTTCCTGGGCAGGAGATTTTTCCAATGTGACACATATTTTGATTTCTTGATTGTGTTTGCCCTGACTGTTGATTGATGATCTAAGTAAAAAGAAATAAGTGACAACATCAGTCTTACCTCCGCCTATCATGATGTTCTCTATTGGTTCGGCAGGGATGATTTTTTGTTTTTTATTTTCTTGATGCTGAGCCTTTGGTCTTCTGCAGCAAGTTATTTAAGCCCTCTCTTTAATATTATTTTATTTTATTCTTCTGTGTCGTCTGCGTGTTCTGGTCTAGTGATTCTTGGCAACATGTTAGAATCAGGCACATTATTTATAACAAATGTTCTATTATATTTGTGACTGTTTTTCTTTGAATATAATACACAGAATGACAACCATTTCAACTCATAGCTAATCAATAACAACATAAAGAGAAACAATTTTCAACAACCTACACAGAGACAATAGAGACAGACAAGAAAAATTTCACATAATTTCAAGAAATAGCAGTGATTGAATGCATACAAACCCCAAATCTCATGAATATATTGACTACAAGACATACATTTGAGAAATGAAGAAAGAGAGAGATTAAAAATCAAAGGCTGGAAAAAATATACCAAGTGAATGGCATTCACAAAAAAGTAGGAGTGACAATCTATGATAAAATAGACTTCAGGATGAAAACCATCATAAAAGATAATGAAGGTCACTATATAATGATTAAAGGGACAAATACATACCTTTGGCCAATATTTACACACCTTGCATAATATCTAAAACAGTGGTTAACAGACTTGAAGAAAGATATGGACAGCACCACAATAATGGTAAGAACTTTAACACAACAGTCTCACCAAAGATAAGTAAACTTGAAAAAAACTTAACAAAGATGCAGAAGATCTAAGCTATATAAACAGTCAACTCGACTTTGTGAATCTATTCAGGGTACTATACCCAAACAAACACAATTTACTTCTTTCTTCTCAAGTGCGCATGCTTGTTGTTTTTTGTTATGTGCTGTCTAGTCGCTTGCGACTCATAGAAACCCGATGTACAACAACCATAAACCCTGCTCTATCCTGTGCCAGTCCCACTGCCTCTGACACACTCATCCCGATTACCCAAGTCACTGAATCAATCCACCCCATAGAGGGTCTTCCCCTCTTGCACCATCCCTCCACCCTCCCAAGCATGATGTCCCTCTCCAAGGACCTGTCCCTCTTCACAACATGTCCAAAATATGTCAGACGAAGCCCCAGAATAGCTTGCTTTAACCCTCTCCAGGATGAATCTGTTTGTTTTCTTGGCACTCCATGGTACATTCAATACTCCTCCCAGGTCAAAGGCATCAATTCTGCTTCAAACCTTCCTAGTCACTGTCCAATTCTCTGATGCATATCAAGTGATTTCAAAGACCATAGACTGTATCAGATGCACCTTAGTCTCCAGAGTGACACCATTGCTCTTCAGTACCCTGGAGAGGTCCCTAATAGCAGACTTTCCCTTCGTCATACGTTTTTTGATTTCCTAACTATTGGTGCCAAGAGTGTTAACCATGGAGCCAAGCACACTAAAGTTGTTAACAATCTCAATCTCTTCACCATCCATCCTGATGCTGCCAATTGGTCCAGTGGTGAGAATCTTTGTCTTCTTGACATTGAGCCTCAGTCCATACTGAGGGCTGCAGTCCTTGACCCTCTGCAGCAAGCACTTCAGGTCCTCCCCAGTTTAAGCAAGCAAGGTTGTGTCATCTGCATATCACAGACTGTTGATAGATCTTCCACCAATCTTGACTCCACATTTCTCCTCATAGAGCCCAGCCTCTGGGATAATCTGTTCTGCATACAGGTTGAAAAGGTATGGAGAGTGTACACATCCCTGGCGTATGCCCTTCCCAATTTTGAACCATGCAGTGTTTCCTTGCTCTGTTCTGACCAATGCCTCTTGGTCCAAGTATAGGTTTCTTATTAGCACGATCAAGTGTTCTGGGATTCCCATTCTTCTCACAGTCATCCACAGTTTGTTATGATCCATGCAGTCAAAAGCCTTTGCATAGCCAATGAAACACAGATATACATTCCTCTGCTATTCCCTGCTTTCAGCTAAGATCCATCTAACATTAGCTACAATATCCCTAGTACCACGACCCCTTCTACACCCAGCATGTACTTCTAGCAGTTCTCTGCTGATGTGCTGTTCCAGTCGTTTTTGGATAATCTTCAGTAGAATCTTGCTGGCATGTGAAATCAATATTTTTCTATAGTTTCCACACTCTGTTGGGTCACCCTTCTTTGGAATGGGAACAAATATAGATCTCTTCCAGTCAGCTGGTCAAGTGGTTGTTCTCCAGATTTCTTGGTACAACTTGGTGAGCACGTCTAGGGCAGCATCTGTTAGCTGAAATATGTCAATTGGTATAGCAATTCCTGGGGCCTTATTTTTTGCTATTTTCTTCAAAGCAGCTTGAACTTCTTCCTTCATCACCATAGGCTCTTGCTCATATGTTATTTCATTAAATTCTGTGTCTGCCAGTTCCGTTTCATACAGTGAAATCAGTTTATTCTTTCCATCTTCTTTTAATACTTCCTGGATCATTTAATATTCTGCCTAGAGCATCCTTGATTATAGCAACTCAAGGTTTACATCAGTTCCTTGAGCTGAAAAAATGCTGAGTGAGTTTGGCCCTTTTGATTTTCTGACTCCAGCTCCACATTTCATTGTAATATTTTCCTTTCTCGTCCCGTGCTGCCCTTTGGAATCTTCTGTTCAGTTCTTTAGTATCTTGAATTCTTCCGTGTGCTTTGGCTTCTCTGCGCTCCAGTGCAATCTTCACAGTTTCTTCTGACATCCATTTTGGTCTTTTTTTTTTTCCTCTTCTGGTTTTGTAATGACCGTTTGAATTCTTCCTGGATAATACATTTCACATCCTCCCACAACTCATTAGGTCTTCACTCATTAGTGTTCAAGGCCTCAAACCTGTTCCTGAGATGCTTCTGAAATTCAGGTGGGATGAAATCAAAGTCATATTTTGGTTCCCATGGATTCGGTTTAATTTTCCTCAGCTTCAGCTTGAACTTGCATATTAATAGCTGGTGGTGTGTTCCACAATCAGCTCTTGCCCTTGTTTTCACAGCTGATATTGAGCTTCTCCAGCAGTTTTTTCCATAGATGTAATCGATCTGATTCCTATGCATACCATCAGGTGAAATACACGTGTATAACCTAGGTTTATGTTTCTTATAAAATGCATTTGCAATGAATAAGTTATTGATTGTGCAAAATTCAATCATTCCATCTCTAGCTTCATTTCTCTCACCAAGTCCATGTTTTCTAACTACTGGTTCTTCTTCTCTGTTCCCACCTTTTGCATTCTAGTCACCCATTATTATCAAAGCATCTTGATTGCATGTTCTATTGATCTCCAACTGTAACAGTTTGTAGAAATCATCTGTTTTTTCTTCTTTGGCTCTGGTTGTTGGTTCATATATCTGAATGATAGTGGTATTTATTGGATTTCCTTGTAAACGTATGGATGCTATCCTGTCACTCACAGTGTTGTACTTCAAGATAGATCTATAAATTACTTTTTTAACTATGAAAGCAACTCCATTTTTCCTCGCCTTTTCATCTCCAGAGTAATGTATCATATGATCATCTGGCTCAAAATGCCCAATGCCAGTCCATCTCATCTCTCCAATGCCTCGTATGTCAATATTTTTGCATTCTATTTCTTTCTTAACAATAGCTAATTTTCCTACATTCATGGTTCTCACATTCCATGTTCCAATCACTAGTGTCTGATTACAACTGTTCCTCTTCCTTTGTATTTCTTTTTTTTCTATAATTATGCTTTATTAATTTTCATAAACATTTACAGAGATTTTGGGCTTCCACTCATTCATTGTTGCACTATTCTCTCTACCCTCCTCCCAGTTTGTTCTTGTCCAAATGCCACAGTGCTTGTCAAAGCCAGTTCTGATTAATCTGCTTTGTCCACAGCTTCTCTAGCCATTCGTTTGTTGATGGGCACTTAGGTTGTTTCCAACTCCTTGCTATTGTGAACAAAGCTGCAATAAACATGGGTGTGCATATATCTGCTTGGATGTCAGCTATGGTCTCTTCAGGGTATATTCCCAGTAGTGGAATTGCTGGGTCAAATGGTATCTCTATTTGCAACTTTTTGAGAAAGCGCCATACTGCTTTCCACAGGGGTTGCACCATTTTACACTCCCACCAACAGTGAATCAGGGTTCCAGTTTCTCCACAACCTCGCCAGCATTTGTTGCTTGCTGTTCTGTTAAATTTTGCTATTTTGACTGGGGTGAAATGATATCTCATAGTTGTTTTAATTTGCATCTCTCTTAGGGCTAGGGATTTTGAGCATTTCTTCATGTGTTTGTTCTTCCTTTGTATTTCGATACTTGAAAGTTCTACCTCGTTGCCCTCTTTGTTGGTCTACATGTGTTCTGTTGTACATAGTGTTTACAGAGGCCTGCTATTTCAGAAGTGGGTGGCCAATCCTTTTTCCTAGTCTGTCTTAATCTGAATGTTCAGACTTAGAGGAGTTTCTGACAGACAAGCAATTTATAAAACAGTGAGTGATAAATCTCTCCTGTGGAGTTAACCATTAGTTACAGTGTTGTCCCTACCCTTGGCCCAGTGTGTTGACCCACTTATTTCCCAGCTCCACCCTCCACCAGGTTACCCCTTCACTTCTACCGAATCCCTTCAGCATTTATCTTCCATGGCCAACCCTTAATCTGACAGTTTGCATCTGAAGCTTTCTTGGCTTCTGTGATTACAAACACATCAGCTGCTGGCAATTTCTTATGCTGTGACCAGTGTCTCTTAAGTTTAGTGGTAATGTCTCCGAAGGAAGGGTGATGTGTCTTGTAGAACTGGTGTATAGATTGTATTTTCCTGAACGATCTTGGCGCAGCCCCCGATCTTTTGTGTCTGTAGGTGTGGCAAGGATTTTCCTGTGAGTTGCTTCTCTATTGGCTGGACCCCAGATCTGCCAGTGGCCGATTACTGTCTCCCTGGTTCTGCCTGGCCGAATCTCTCTGTCTCCCCTCTGCATGGCCCGGGAACAATCTTGGCACATGTACTGGGACACAAAACAGCCCCAATGAATTAAAAATAATAAATAAAATACATTCTGAAGCAACAATGACATAAAACTAAAAACTAATAAGAAGAGGATAAAGCTCATAAGACCACCCAAGTGGAAGCCAAATAACATCCTATTAGAAGATGATTGGCTTATAGAAGAAAAAAAATGAAATAAAAAGTTTTTCAAAACAAATAATATTAAAAATACAACATGCCAAAACCTCGGGATAATGCAAATGCAGTCCTTGGGGGACAGTTCTTAGAAATAGGCCAGTAGCAACGTATAAAAGGAAGAAAGAAGCCAAACTAGTGACCTAACTCAACAATTCCAGCAAATAAAAAACAATAATCTTGCAACCTCTAGAAGAAAGGAAATTATAAGGACAATAGCTGGTCAATGAGATAGAAAACAGAAAAACAATTGACACCATCAACAAGAATGGAAGCTTTCCCCCCAAAGATAAAAAAATAGACAATTCATTTGGAAGGTTAGCAAAAGAAAAGAAAAAGAAGACATAAATAACTAGAATAAGAAATTATAGAAGTGACACCACAACAGATCCAGTTGAAATTAAATCTACAATATTAGAGTATTATGAAAAGCTATATTTTAATAAATTTGAAAACCTAGAGGAAATAGATGAATTTTAGATGCTCACACACTACCCAGACTGACATGAAAAATGTATGAAGTTTGACTAGATCCATGACACAAGCAGAATTGATGAGATCATAAAAAGACTCCCCTCCCTCCCTAAAAAAGTCTTTCCCTATTGGCTTCACATCTGTATTTTACCAAACATTCAGAAAGGAATTATCACAAGTCCTGTTGTTGTTGTTAAATAATTCTGTTGTAATGTGCCGTCGAGTTGCCTATGACTCATAGCAACCCTATATACAAATGCCCTAAACTCTGCTCTAACCTGTGCCAATCTTATTGTCTCCAACACGCCTATCCCCATTACCCCAGTGATAGAATCAATCCATCTCATTGAGGGTCTTCCTCTCCTGTGCTGTCCCTCCACCCTCCCAAGCATGACATCCCTCTCCAAGGACTGATGCTGCCTTGCAATATGTCCAAAGTATGTCAGATGAAGCTTCAGAATCCTTGCCTCCAAGGAGCAGCCTGGCTTCACCCTTTCTAGGAAAAACTTGTTTTTTCTCTCCTAGCAGTCCATGGTATATTCATACTCATCCCCAGTACCACAGCTCAAAGGCATCAACTCTCCTCCTCTCATCCCTAGTCATTGTCCATTACTCTGATGAATAGCAAGTAATTGCAAAGACCATGTCCTGTATCAGGCGCACCTTAGTCTCCAGACTGACATTGTTGCACTTCAGTATTTTGGAGAGATCTCTGAGAACAGACTTTCCCAATTAACAGTCTTTTAATTTCTTGGATGCTGACTTATTTTAAAAAATAGAAGGAAAAAAAAAGAACATTCTTAGAGTCATTCTATTAAGCAAGCATAACCCTAATAATAAAAGCAGACAAAGACATTACCAAAAACAGAAAACTAAAGATCAACATCTCTCATGAATATAGATGAAAAAAGCCTTAACAAAATACTGGCCAGTAGAATAAAACAGTATGTATGTATGTATGTATATATGTACATACAAAATAAATATTTTATTGATGATAAAATGGCATATATAATAAAATAAATATTTTATGTGCAATAAAATAATAAATCAGTATATATAATATATAAAATGTATATATATATATAAAATAATTCATCATGACCACGTAAAGATTCATAATAGTTATGCAAGAATGATTCTATATAAGAAAAACCATCAATGTAGTTCATTACTTTAACAAAGTCAATTCAAGAACCACAGATTCTATCAATTAATGCAGAAAACACCTTTGGAAAAAAATCAAACACCCTTTTCTGCTTAAAAAAACCCAAAACCTTAAAATAGCAATAGAACAAAATTTCCTCAATGTAGGGAAAAGCGTATATGCAAAACCAAGAACTGACATCATTCTCAATGAGAAAGACTAAAGACATTTTCCTTGGGAAAATGAACCAGAAAGGAATATCCACTTAGATGTTCTGTTCAACATGCCACTCCTACTCAATTTTGTATTGGAAATACTTGCTAGGTCAACATGACAAGAGAAAGAAATCAGATGCTTCCAGATCAACAGGAGATGGTAAAACTGTCCCTATATGCAGACTCTAAGATATTATACAGGGAAAACTCCAAGGACTTGACAAAATACCTGTTAGTCCTACTCTAGAAAGCAGTTTTGCATTTCCTCAAAAAGCTGAACATATAAGTTCCATTTGACTCAGCTTTTACACTGCTAAGAATATATCCTGTGGAAAATACAGAGATTTGTCTGTGAAAAAATGGACACAGACCAAACATGCATCAAAAACCAAGTACAATGATAAATTGTGATTCATTTGCATGATGGAATATTATATAGCACTTGTTGTTATTGTTGGGTGTCATCAAGTTGAGCACAACTAATAACAATCCTATGAACAAAAGACCTGAACACTTGTATAAATTTCATCATTTCTCCAAGTTCATAGAGTCTCCAGAGACAAGCTATTTTGGAAGTGGATACCACTCCTGCTTTTGAGTTTGTTTTAATCGGGAAGCTCCACCCAAAACTGACCACCATGGGTAACCATTATCACATTTGACACATCAGTGTCACAATGTTTAAGCAATGCTACATCACATTAGACACATCAGAGTCACAGTGTTTAGTTATGCTACCAAGCCAAAGGTGGGTAATTTTAATCTGTGACCTTCAGGTTTGGATTTAATTCATTTTGGTCAAACATTTTCCTAAGTGGTGCATTTGCTGTACAGAGTTAACACATAGTTGCTGTGAAGCTAAACACTGTGACAGAGGAAGCTGCTTCCATAGGCCTTTTCTCTGCCATACCAAAGCATATCTTCCCTTGGGTCAGAAGGCAAAGAGAACACAGGCAGGATAGTTTCCCCCTCTTCAGATACAAAATTGCTATCACTTCAGACATGAAAAACTCTACCACAGCAATGTCATGTAGGAAGAAGGCTACTTCACCCCCTTCACAAGCCCAAAGCAAGATGTCACCCCCCAAAAGTGGCACAGTATCAATTGATTTCCTGAAGCCAGAAAGTCTGATGAAACTATCTGATGCAAAATTTAAAAGAAAAATGATTGAATATTTTCAATGGGTGAAAGATGAACTTGATGATTTACAGGACAGTACAAGTAACAACCAGTAGGAGCTAAAAAACCCCAACAATCCAAAACAATGCAGATAAAACAAATGAGGCATTAGAGGCTCTGGAAAAACAAGAAACCACAATCCAAAGTATGAGGACTAAAGTTTCAGATGCTGTCAACATGAAGGAGGGACACATGAACAAAGCTGAAGAGATAGAACAGAGAACCAGTGTAAGAGAAGATAGAATTGTCACCACTAATCTGCTAGAACAAAAAGCAGAAAAAAAGGACAAGAAAAGAAGAAAATCTAAGAATAATGTGTGATACCATCAAGAAAAATAACAGGCACATAGTCAGAATTCTAGGACAAGAAGTAGCAACTAAAGACATCAAGAAAGTTGTGGAAGAATTTTTAGAAGACAACTTTTCAGGCATAATGAAGAATGAGAAAATATACATTCAAGAAGCTGAGTAAACACTATATAGAATAGACTCCAAAAGAAAAATACCAAGATATATCATGGTCAAATTTTCCAGAACAAAAGGCAAGGAAGAATTCTGAAAGCAGTGAGAGAGAAACAAATAGTAACCTATAAGGGAGAGCAAGTAGCATTAAATGTCAATTTCTCTCCATAAACCATACAAGCAAGAAAACTATGGAATGACATATCAAACTCTCAAAGAAAACAACTGTCAACCAAGAATATTGTACCCAGCTAAAATTGTCCATCAAATATATTCCCAGAAAAACACAATCTAATGGAGTTTGAAAAAAAAAAAAGCCGAGTTTGCAGGAAACACCTAAGAAACATCCTTCTTACAGATGTATCACAGAAAGCACGATGGACAAAAGTAACTAACAACAACAATGCAAAGAAATAAACAAAAAGATAGCAAAAGATTGCCTCTCTATAATCACAGTGAATACAAACGGTTTAAATGAACCACTGAAGAGAAAATGAGTAGCAGATTGGATTAAAACAAACAAACAAACAAACGAACAAACAAACAAAAAACCAAAAAAAACAAACAAAAAAACCTCCACAAAAACAAACCCATCAATATGCTGTTTACAAAAGAAACACCTAAAAAATGAAGATAAAGAAAGACTAAAATGGTTGGGAAAAATTTAACAAGCAAATGACAACTAGAAGAAAACAGGAATGGTGATATTAATCTTTGATAAAATTGATTTCAATGCAAAAACCATCAAAAAGGATAAGGAAGGTCACTACATAATGCTTATATGGGCAGCAAAAGAAGACATAACAATAATAAATACCAATGCACCAAAGAAAGACCTGCAAAATATATAAAAGAAACATTAAAAAACTGAAAAAGGAAATAGACAACAATACTATAGTAGTTGGAGACTTCAACACACCACTCTCAAGAAAAGATAGAACTTCCAGTAAGAAACTCAACAAAGATGCTGAATAATTAGACCACACAGTAAACCAATTCAATCTCAAAGGTATTTACAGGCTAATGAACTCCCCCCCCCAAAAAATAAAACAAAACCCACAGTATACCTTCTTCACCAATATGCATGGAGTGTTCTACAGAATAGATCACATTTTAAGACACAAGGAAAATATCAATAAATTCAAAAGCATAGAAATAAATGCAAAACATCTCAGACCACAATGCCACAAAATTAGAAATTAATAACAAAAGGATAAAGATGAAAAAAGCCATACATTTGAAAGCTGAACAACACCTTGCTTGAACATGAATGGGTACTAGAAGAAATAAAAAATTAAATAAAAAAATTTCTTTGAACAAATGACCAATGAAATACAACTTACCTAAACCTCTGGGAAACAGTCAAAGCAGTAATTAGAGGTCAATTTATAGCAGTAAACAAACACATTAAAAGACTAAAAAAAATGACCATTGACTCTCTAACCCAACATCTTCCACATATTGAAAAAGAACAGCAAGAAAACCCAACATTCTCTTAAAAATACTGAAATTATAAAAATTCAGGCAGAAAAAAATGAAATTGAAAACAGAAAAAGAATTGAAACCATCAACAAAACCAGTAGTTGGTTCTTAGAAAAGGTTAATAAAATTGACAAACCACTATATCTCATAAACATAGATGCAAAAATCCGGAATAAAATCTTGGGCAATAGAATCCAACAATAGATTAAAAAAATAATTCACCATGACCAAGTGGGATTCATAATAGGTATAAAAGGATAGTTTAACATAAGAAAAACTATCAGTGTAACCCACCACATTAAAAAAGCAAAGAACAAGAACCACATGATCCTATCAATTGATGTAGAAAAGGCATTTGACAAAATCCATCACCCTTTCCTGATTAAAACACTCAACAAAAAAAGAAGGGAATTTCCTAAACATAGTAAAAAGTATATACTCAAATCTGAGAGCCAATGTTGTTCTCAATGGAGAGAGTTTAAAGGCATTCACCTTAAGAACAGTAACTAGGCAAGGATACCCATTATTCATCTCTCCTACTCAATACTATATTGGAAGTTTTAGCAATAAGACAAGAGAAGGAAATGAGGTAACCAAATTGGCAAAGAGCGGGCAAAATTATCTCTATATGCAGATGATATGACAATACACTTAGAAAACTCTAAAGACTCAGCAAGAAAATGACAAGACATAGTTGACCAATTCAGCAAAGTGGCAGAATACATACAACATATAAATATCAATTGGATGTCTCTACAGTGACATAGAGAATATAGAACTGGAGCTAAGAAAAGCAATACCTATCACAATAACTAATCACAAGATTAAATACTTCGGAGTAATTCTAACCAGAAACATAAAAGATTTATTTTTTTAAAAAAATTATAAAACATTACTACAAGAAACAAAAAGAGATCTGGAGAAATGTAAGAATATTCTTTGCTCATGAATAGGAAGACTCAATATTGTGAAAATGACAATCCTACCAAAGGCAATCTATATGTTCAATGAAATCCCAATACAAATATCAATTCCATTCTTCAAGAGGATGGTAAAGTCAATCTCCAGTTTCATTTGGAATAGAAAGGGACCCTGAATAAGCAAAACATTCCTGAAAAAGAGAAACAAGGTAGGAGACATCTTACTCCATGATCACTAATTGTACGACACTGCTATAGTGGTCAAGACAGCAGGGTAATGGTACAATGACAGACACAGAGATAAAGGAAGTAGAATTCAAAACCCAGAAATCAGCCCATCTACCTATGGTCAACTGAATTTTGACAAAAATATAAAATCAGTTAAGTGGGGAAACAAAAGCCTTTTAAACAAATGGTGTTGGGAAAATTGTAAAACTCTCTTTAGAAAACTCAATCAAGAACCACACCTCACACCATACACAAAAACCAACTCAAAGTGGATCAAGGACCTAGAACTAAAATCAAAGACTATGAACTTCGTTAGAAAAAAGCTTGGAAGAACCCTAGAAGAACTAATCCACAACTTGAACCATCTTCCATGCATCATGAAAAACCTACAATCAGGAGAGGATAAAATTGATGAATGGGACCTTTTAAGAATCAAATTCCTATGCACATGCAAAAATTGCTCCAACGTGGTAAAAAGGAAAGCTACAGACTGGGGAAAAAAAGTATTTGGTATTGATATGTCTGATAAGGCACTCGAATTTGTAGAATATTCAAATGCCACAACATGGTAAAGGTAAACAATATAAAGCAAAATGGGCATAGGATATGAACAGACATTTCATCAAAGAAGACATTGAGATGGTGAACAAACACATGAAGAAATGTTCAAAATCCCTAGCTCTAAGAGAGATGCAAATCAAAACAATTATGAAATATCATCTCATCCCAAAAAGAATAGCAAAATTCAACAGAGCAGCAAACAACACATGCTGGCAAGGTTGTGGAGATACTGGAACACTTATTTGCTGGTGGTGGTAGAGTAAAATGGTGCAACCACTCTGGAAGGCAGTATGGCACTTTCTTTAAAAATTGCAAATAGAAATACCATTTGACCCAGCAATTCCATTATTGGGAATATACCCTAAAGAAGCCAGAACTGCCACCCAGGCAGATGCAGATATATGCACACTCATGTTTACTGCTGCTTTGTTCACAATAGTAAAGAGTTGGAAACAACTCAAGTGCCCATCAACAAATGAATGGATAGAGAAGCTGTGGTATGTTCACAAAAGGAATATTATAGAGCACTGAAAAAGAAAGAACTCATGGAATATTATACATAATGTGAGACCATAGAGGACATTATGCTGAGTGAAATTTCTCAGTCACAAAAAGACAAATATGGCATAATGCCACTGTGATAAATCAGGACTGACACAGAGGTTGGGGGATACTAAGAAAAGAGGGGATAAATAATGTACATGGCATTGAAACAGACAAGGGAGAGAATGTATAAAAGGAATATATGATTAGAAATTGGCATGAAAAGAGTGCAGAATAAAAGCTGGGAAGTAAAGTATTTTGGTGGGTGGGGGTGGGGGAGCTGTATAACAATGAAAGAATATTTTTCCAAAGAAAAAAGTGAGCTGAGGCGGGGACAGGGAGGAAAATGTGCAACAATGAAGGACTGGAAACTCAAGTTCTTTATAAACGTTCATTAAAATATCTATTAAAAACACACAACAAAATAAAAAAGAAAACAGATTAATAGAAAAATGCCTATATGTGTTTTATTGACTATTGGCTTTTGACTGTGTGGATAACAACAAATTATGGGTAACATAGAGGATAATAATAATCCTGAACACTTAATATGCTCATGTGAAACTTATACATAGAACAGAAAGCTGCTGGCCAAACAGAGCAAGTGGACACTTTGATCTTGCAGTTTAAAATCAAGAAAAGTGTGCATTAGAGCTCTAGCCTTTTTCCATACTTATTCAATCTGTCTGTTCAGCAAATCAATCAAGAGGAAGAAGAATGTGGCATCAGGATCTGAGGAAGACTCATTAACAACCTGCATTATGCAAATGGCAGAATCTTGCTTGTTGCAAGTGAAAAGGACTTGAAATATTTGCTTCAGAAGATCAAAGGAAAAAGGGCATGCAAGCATGTTTTGGTGAAAGCACAAACAGGGTACTCTTTAGAGGTAATTATTGTGAAACTTCATCTCACATATTTTATCATATTGTTAGGAGAGGCCAATACTTGGAAAAAGTCATCATACTTGGAAAGCAGAAGGCCAGCAAAAGAAAGGAAGACTCTCAACAAGATGGATTAGTACAGTGACTGTAAAAAAAATGGACTTAAGTATGTCAGAGATGATGAGGATGGCACAAAATAGGGCAAGATTTAGATCTATTTTTCTTGGAGTTGTAAAGAGTCATATTTGACTCAAAATCACCTAATAAAAACAAAGTAAGCTCTGATGGTAGTCTAGTTATAAGAAGTGCTGCCAACCCAAATGTAAATGGTTTGAATTCAATAGCTACTCCATAGGAAAAAGACAGATTTCCTGTGTGATTTATAGCCTCTGAACACCTGAAGGAGGGTCAACTATGATTTGGTTCTGACTCGACAGTACATGACATGTATAATGCTATTGCTGCTGTTTTTTGTTCTTACTTTGATTATGACTCATAAGAATCCTATGAACAAAGACTATAAACTTTGTCTTGTCTTGAACCAATCTCACTGTCTCTGACACACCTGATTCCATTGTCATACTTGCTGTGTCAATCCAGCTCAACCAGGGTATTCTTCTGTGCTGACCCTCTACTCTTATAAATATTATGTCCTTCTCCAAGGGCAACACACATAATAGTAGTAAGTATATTGCTGTTGTTGTGTACCATTGAGTTGAAATTGACTCATAGCTGACCCTCAAGCAGGAAAAATCAGTGATGAAAATAATGAGAGTAAATTAAAAAAATAATTCCGAGATTACTCATTATCTGCTCTCAAGAATTAAAACACAATACCATAAAGTTTTCACTATGATTTGGAATTTTAATAGTCAGAGTCCCCTTTTTTAAAAAAATGAGAACCTAATCATTATACATAGATGAATTTTGAATTCCAAACATCAAACTTGAAATCAGCGTTCACAACAGGCAATGCCTTTGAAAGACAAATAATATATGTCACAATTTCCCCTTATATTGGAATAAATTTTCCACTAGAGTTAATGAACCAACTATTTGTAGTTCTTGGAATGTAAAGATGCTTTTGAGCATCTGTTTAAATCTTCTAACCCCTGACCTCACTTTCACTCAAGCCGATACTCTCTCCTGGAATGTATTTCCTTAGCTAAATGCTTGGGAAACATTGGCTCATTTTTAAATTTTTGAACTTTTCATGATATCCCAGAAAGAATTTGTTATTCTCTCCAACATTTCCAGATTTCCTGTTTCTTCCTTCTTAAAATCTGTAACATTTCATTGCTCTTCCTTGACTTCATACTTTTCCTCCCTTATTAGAATCAAAGGTTGTGTTATAAGTTTATCTTTCCATTCTTGAGGCTTAGTATAGTAGGTTGTTCCTCATGAGATGAATGAAAGAGTGAATGAATATGTGGGTTTGTTGAAGAGTAAAGCAGCTGCCAGGAACTGCTTTTGAGAATGTAATTTAATCATCCCTACCTGCCAGGGATTACTCAGAACTATGATTCTGACTTCTGCATTGATTTCCTTTTCTCAGTTTAAAATTCAATATAGTTTTAAATACTCAGATGTGAGAACGTAGGTAATTTAAGGAAAAAAATGAAGCATTTGATTTTTCTTAGAATCATTCAAGAAATTCCAGCTACAATGTAAATGCTCATGATATGACTTCTAAATAATAAAATAAGGCAATGTGATTTACAAACAACAAAGGGGAGAGATAGCCAGGAATGGTGCTTCAAAATATAAACAGATAATGCGCTTTGTGTAAAACAATTTAAGAATTTGTGGGAGATCTCAAAAGGATGTAAAACTTTGAGTTTCCTTTTGAAGTGCTACTAGCTATGTCAGATTCTCTAGACTATTAAAAGGTTTCAGTGAAAAGCAGAAGTAAGGATTTCTGAAGTATACTCCTCTTCAGGGTTGTTGTTTTTATGGAATTAAAGGAGAAATTTGACCTTGACTACATTCTTGAAGGCCATGCCTAATTTAATTTATTCCCAGTGGAGCTGCATAAGGAAGAGTTGGTGGAGTCAGCTGGCCAGGTCTGCTACCACAATGCTTTCTTCAGAAATTTTTTGCCATCTGGAAAATACATGATTCAACAGTATTGGCACAAGTACATATTATGTAGGAAATGGACAAACTGTGATACTAACCAAACACACTTAAAAATAAATACTGAATATTTGTACAGGAATGATAACCAGTTGCTGAAAGATATATAGGTCTAAATGAGTTTCATCTTGATGGTCTGAATACTGCATTATATTCCATTTTTACTTTGGGGAAGAATCTATTCTTTTAAGTGTAAGGAATTTGAAGAGAAAGAATGCACAAATGTATAAGGGAAGAGAACATATCTAGAGAATAAGACTTTGAAAATATGGAAATTTTAGATTGAATCATCTTTCTTCCCTGAAAATGTCACACCTTAGAATTCTGCCATGAACAACTGGAAAATGGTGATACTAATCACTTGATTTCAACATTAATGCTAAGAGTGAGATGTTTAATTCTATGACATCAGAATAGAAAATTTTAGTGGCATTATTTAGTGACAAAAATTTATTAATATCTCATGTGTAGTTAAAATTTGTATCAATGGCTTTCATGGTATTTTTACGTCTCTTCTTTCAGCCTCTCTATAAAGGTTTAAACTCAGCAATTACACAATCTCAGATACATAAACATACCCTGAGTCTGACACCAGGACAAAAGCCCCAACTAATATTCTTCATCATGAATGCAATGACAAGAATATTTATTAAGCATTGCCATGCTGAGGTTACTTGAATCTTGACTGTTAGAGAATACAAGAAAAACGTTTACTTGTTTTATTGGCTATATATATATTTGCTTTTGTCTTATTGACTGTGAAATGGTATTTGACTGTTTGAGTCATAATAAATGATGCATAACATTGAGAAGAATAGGAATTTCAGAACACTGTGCTATAATGAATCTGTACACTGACCAGAAAGCCACTATTGGAGTAGAACAAGAGGACAGCACATGGTTTAGAATCAGGAAAAGTGTGAGACAGGGTTAAATTTTTTTCATCATACCTAGCTCTCGAGGCCTAGTGGCAAGAAGTTGTACTGCAATCCGAAAGGCAAGCGGTTTGAGTCTGTCAGCTGTTCCATAGGAGAAAGATAAAACCTCTTGTGTTATTAACTGCTTCTGAAGACTGCCAGAGGGTCAGCGGTAGGTCGGTTCTAACTCTACGGTACATAACAATGGCAACATTCAATCAATATGCTACACAAATAATTTATGAAGTTAGAATATATAAAGTAGAATATGATTTCAGGATTGGAGGAAAGCTCATCAATAACCTACACTGCAGATGACACAATTTTGCTTGCTGAAAGTGAAGAAGATTTGAAGCACTTATAACAACATCAGGTACTATAACCTTTACTATGGATTATACTCAGCATCTAGAGAGAGAAAAAGAAATCCTCACAACTATTGACATCATGATAAATGAAGGAAAGACTGAAGTTGTCAATTATTTAATTTTATTTGGATCCATAATTAAAACTCATGGAAAGAGTTGTCAATAAGTCAAATGCTTTCTTGTATGATGCAAATCTGCTGCCATGGACATATTTAACGTGCTAAATATCACGAGCATCACTTTAAAGGCTTAAGTATGACATAAATGATAATGTTTTCATTTGTTTCATATGCATAAATTAGGATGACAGACTTGATGTCTTTGAGCTGTGATGTTGGAGAAAAGTACTGAGTATCCCAGCACAGCCTAAAGAACAAACAGACGAGGTGTATCTAGATGCTGTATGGAGGCAAAGATAATAAATCTCTGTCTCACATATTTGAGACATATTGAGAGAAAAGACTATTTCTTGGAAAGGGATATCATGCTTGGAAAGATAGGAGGACGATGAAAGAGAGGAAGACATGCAACTAGATGGATTGACACAGTGACTGGATCAATAGGCCCAGGTATGTCATAAATGATGACACAGGATAAGACAGTGCTCAGATCTGTCGTTCACAGAGTTGTTATGAATGACGTTGGATGGCATCTTACAACAACATATGCACATGGAAGACCCATGGTAGGCACCAACATTTTAAACAGAGGAAAACTAAACATGGGGAAAATGAAAAAAACTGACTTTAGTGACAGACTTACTCACATGTAGGACACATTTAGTTTTTAGCCAGACGGAGCCCTAGGCAATTCTGGAAAATACAAGAAAATTCCATTTCAATAATGTCTACTTTTACCATAAAGAGGAACATCTTCTGTTAGGTATATGTGGGTATGAAGGAAGATTTGGAAATTTATTTTTGTTAGATGCCACTGAGTCAACTATGGTTCATACTGATCTTGTGAAGAAAATATCTTAATCTTGCCCTATTCTCTACCATCCTCAGATCTGTGCCATAGTCCAGCCCATTTTTAGTGACTATGTCAATCAATTTCATTAAGAATTGTCCATTCTTTCACAGACCCTTAACCTTCCCAGTATAATGGGCTGGTCCCTCCTAATAACATGCCCAAAGTATGTCAGGTGAAGTTTCACCACTTTTGCCTTTAAGAAACACATTGTTTGTAAATTCCCAAAGAAAGATTTGTTTATTCTTTTGACAGCCCATGGTACATAAAATAATTTTTGCTAATAACACAGCTGAAAGGCATAAGTTCTGTTGAAATCTTCCTTATTCATTGTCTAACTTTCAGATACATATGTACAATTGAAAATACCACTGGATTGTTGTAGCTGTTGTGTACTATTGAGTAAGAACTGACCTATAGCTGACCCTTCAGCAGTTTTACAGAGGCAGTTAATCTCAAGGGAGGAGCTTGCCCATTCTTCTCACTTGAAGTAGCTAGTTGGCTTTGAACAGTGCACCTTCAGGATTGCAGCAGTTTCTTGCCACTAGGCCACCAGAGCTCACTACCATTTGAGTAGGCACAACTGAATCTTTAAGCTAATATCATGCACATTTTAGTCTTTACAATGATATCCTTGCTCTTTAACATTTTGGAGAAGTTTTTGAGAAAATTTCTCCAAGGCAACTTATCTTTTGATTTCTTGAGTGTTGCTGCCACTGGTGTTTATTGCTGATCTAAATAAAAGGAAATAAATATATTTTCTTCATCTATAATCATGCATCCTATAGGTTGAGTGAAGAGGATTTTGTTTTTTATGTTCAGATATAATCTATTTTGAAGGCTATAATGTTTTATCGTCTGCAGTAAGTGCTTCAAATGGTCTAAAATTTGTTAGCAAAGGCTTTGTTATTTTTATAACAGAGTTGGTGAATCTTCTTCCAATAATGATGTTACATTCTTCTTCATGTAGCCAGATTCTTGAATTATTTGCTCACCCTACAGACTGAGATATAGACACACGCCATTCTTAATTTTAAACCATGAAGTATGTCTTAGTTCTATTCAAACAACTACATCTTTGTGTACGTATAGGTTTTGCATGAGCATAGTAAGTGGTCTGGGATTTTGATTTTTCACACTATTAACCATGATTTGTTGTGATGCACACATAGTTGGAGATTAGTTGTTGTTATGTGCCATCGAGTCACCTGTGACTAATAGTGACCCTATGTACAACAGCCCTAAACCCTGTTCTTTACTGTGCCGATCTTATTGTCTCTGACACACCTACCCCCATTACCCCAGTCACTGAATCAATCCATCTCATTGCCTTTCTCTCTTGCACTGTCTCTCTAGAAAGACTGGTCTCACCTTGCAAAATGTCCGAAGTATGTCAATCAGAATCCTTCTATCATCTTTAGTCATTGTACAGCTTGCAGATGGATAGCAAGTAATTTCAAGGACTATGTCCTGGATCAGGTGCACCTTGGTCTCCAGAATGATATTGTTGCTCTTCAATACTTTGGAGAGGTCTCTAACAGCACACTTTACCAGTGCAGTCCATCTTTTAATTTCCTGGCTGCTGGTACCAAGTGTTGACTGTGGAGGCAAGCAAACTAAACCTGCTAATCTCTTCACCATCTATCATGATGCTGCCAATCAGCCTAGTAGTGAGAATCTTTGTTTTCTTGATGTTGAGCTTCAATCTGTATTGAAGGACATAGTCCTTGACCTTTTGCAGCAAGTGCTTCAGGTCCTCCTCAATTTCAGCAAGCAGGGTTTTGTCATTTGCATAATGCAGAATATTGATACATCTTCCTCCAATTCTGATGCCACATTTCTCCTCATTGAGCCCAGCCTCACAGAGAATCTGTTCTGCTAATAGATTGAAAACGTGTGGAGATAGGACAGACCCTGATATACATCCTTCCAAATTTTGAGCCATGCAGTGTTTCTTTGCTCTGTTCTAATGACTCCCTCTTGGTCCAAGTATAGGTTTTGCATAAACACAATCAAGTGTTCAGGGATTCCCATTCCTAGAGTCAGCCACAGTTTGTTGTGATCCACACAGTTAAATGCTTTTGCATAGTCAATGAAACACAGATACGTATTCTTCTGGTACTTCCTGCTTTCAGCCAAAATCCATCTAACATTAGCTATAATATCCATAGTAACACAGCCTCTTCTAAACTCAGTCTGCAGTCATTTTTGGATAATTTTCAGCAGAATCTTGCTTGCATGTGATAGTAGTGATATTGTTAGATAATTTCTACACTCATCAGGTCACCTTTCTATGGAATGGGAACAAATATAGCTCTCTTCCAGTCAGCCGGCCAGGTGGTTGTCCTCCAGATTTCTTGGTACAACTTAATGAGCACATCCAGGACAGTGTCTGTTTGTTGAAATATGTCAATTGGTATGGCATCAATTCCTGGGACCTTGTTTTTTGCCAGTTCTTTCAGAGTGACTTGAACTCTTCCCTTTATCACCACAGGCACTTGCTCAGATGTTGTTTCATGAAATTCTTCTGTGTCCACCAATTCCTTTTGGTACGAGATAACTCTGTATACTCTTTCCATCTTTTTTCAATGCTTCCTGGATCATTTAATATTCTGCCCAAAGTATCCTTAAGCATTGCAACTCGAGGCTTGAATTTGTTCTTCAGTTTCTTCAGTGTAAAAAATGCTGAGTGAGTTCTGCACATTTAATTATAATACTTTATTATGTCTTCCTACGGTGACCTTTGAAATCTTCTTTCCAGCTCCCTAGTATCTTGAATTCTTCCCTTTGCTTTAGCTTCTCAGTGCTCTAGTGCAATATTCAGAGTATCTTCTGACACCCATCTTGGTCTTTTCTTCCTCCTCTGTCATTGTAATGATCTTTTGCATTCTTCCTGGATGATATTCTGGATATCCTTCCACAGTTCATCTGGTCTTTGCTGATTAGTGTTCAAGCCTTCACACTTTTCCTGAGACGGTTTTGAAATTCATGTGAGATAGACTTAAGGTCAAATTTTGTTTCTCATGGATTTAATTTCCCCTTAGCTTGAACTCACATTTGAGTAGTTTGTGGTCTGTTTCACAATTAAACACCTGGCCAAGCCTTCACAGCTGACATTGAGATTGTCTAGCAATTCCTTCCACAGCTGTAATCAATCTGATTCTTACGCATACTATTCGGTAAAATCCATGTATATAGCCTTCATTTGTTTCTTATAAAACACATTTGAATTTAATAAGTCATTGATTGTGCAAAATTCTATGATTCTATCTCCAGCTTCATTTCTGTAACCAAGTCCATGTTTTGCAACTACTGATCCTTCTCTGTTTCCAACTTTTACATTCCAGTCACTCATTGTTACTATTGCATCTTGATTGTGTGTTCGACTGATCTCTCACTGATAGAAATCTTCTATTTCCTCCTCTTTGGTTTTGTTGTTGGTACATATATTTGAATGATGGTGGTATTCACTGGACTTTCTTGTATACGTATGGATATTTTCCTGTCACTCACAATATTATATTTCAAGGTAAATCTAGAAATGACTTTTTAGCTATGAAAGCGACCCCATTTTTCCTCACATTTTCTTCTCCAGTATAGTAGATCATATGATCGTCTGATGCAAAATGTCCCATGTCAGTTCAATTCATTTTGCCAATACCTAGTATGTCAATCAATATCAGATTTTTCTAGTAAAAGTTGGAGACTTAGGAGGGGCAAATTACAGAAGAAGGGGACACAAAAGAGGGTAACATGGAGAAACAATGAGAACCTATGGCTCAATTGACATGACAAATACTTCTTAAAGGGAAGCTGTTCCCAACAGTCTTTATTATATCAGTTTTTAAGAGTTTTGATAAAGTAGACAACAAAGTCCTCTTCCTAGAAACTGAGACTTGGTAGGTACGTATGGGGTCTAGAAACCTTGATTTTATATATGTATTCCAGGTGGTACTGATGTCAAATTTATAAACATTGGTTTAATTAATAAGTCAGAAAATATGTGCTTATATGAACAACTCTTTTAATTCATATTTTTTTGTGTTCAGAATCTACTAGATCTCCTTACAAAAAGACAGCTTTCACAATTTACCCTACTTTGTGAAATGTTAACTATTTCACAACTAATGACTAAAACAGTAATTTGTATAAAATGTTTCAGAATACAGGACTGTGATATGAAAGCTGAGTAATATTTTCAATGAAGTAAATACATGACAAATAATTTTATTTTTAACTGCTAAATATGAATTTTGTATCAGCACAAAATTCCTTCCTGTCCCCTTTAAAACTCTTTAATCCAATCTTGAGCCTATTCTCATGTTTCCCATTCTATTCAAAAGCTCCTGTTTGGGTCACAAGACTTTCTTCTAGTTTTTCAACCTTAATGCTAAGCAACTAAATTAAATCACTCCAAAGGAAGGCAGCATGTTCATACTCAAAGAGTGGAACTAGAATTTGAACTAAAGTTCTTCTGTGGGAAGTGAGGTTCTAAATGAAGCTAGCTCTACCACAATTACAAATCAATACTTTTTGCCACAATGTGCAGCAATTAAACTCTGTCTCTAGATGTCTACAATTGTCCATTGAAATTTCTGGACACAGAAACATTTTCAGGGATGTATGCTCAACCCTCAGCATTACTCTAACTTGAAGACCTTTGTACTATTGTAGCTCAAAGCAAAAAAACAAAAAAAACCAACCAAAACCCAAAACAGAGCCAAAAACAAAAACCAAACAACCATTTGTGTTTATTGTCTTGTTTGTCATTGCTGTTTATGTTATTTTCAAAAAAGTATTTGCAATAAATAAATCACTGATTGTTAAAAAGTCTATCATTTATTCTCTAGCCTCATTTCTGTCACCAAGGTCTTATTTTCCAATTAGCTGTCCTTCTTTTTCATTCCCAACTTTTGAATTACAATAACCATTATTGCACCTTGTTTGTGTGTCTGAGTTATTTCAGACTGCAAAAGTTGGTCGAAGTCCTCAATTTTTTCATCTTTGGTTTTAAAAGTTGGCTTATTTATTTGAATAATACTTGTATTAAGGTGTCTTCCTCATGTGCATGGATTATATCCCCTCACTCACAGCATTGTACTTTAGGAGGGATCCTGAAATATTCTTTTTGACCATAAATGCAGCATCAGGGGAAAATCTGTTGTCAAAGACCTCTCCAAAGTGCTAACTAGCAAGGATATCAGTTTTATGACCAAAATACACTCAATTTAAGCCACGGTATTTTTAATTGCTTCTTATGCTTCTAAAAGTTGGATAGGGAATAAGAATGACAGAAAACTGATGCTTTGGCATTATAAAGCTGGAGAAGAATATTGACTGTCAAACATCTGTCTTAGAGGAACTTACTTTGAATATGTTTGTGGAGGGACAGTCACTGGAAAAAGACATCAAGCTGGGAATAGGAAAGGTCAGAGAGATAAAAAGACCCTCAGCAAGATGGATTGACAGTGACTGTTAAGTATGTCAGAGGCGATAAAGATGGCACAGGATAGGGCAAGATTAGGATCTGTTGTTTATATGATCACTATGAGTTATAACACAGCACTGAGCACAATAACATGTGTCTGTGGGTCAACAATTTGGTTAGAGCTTGACAGAGTGCTTTTAGATTTAATTTATTCAAATGGTATAGTCAGATGTGATAGTGAGTGGAGCTGATAAAATAAGGAATGATAGCTAGAATTTGGCTAGACATACCTTTCTTCATGTGGTCTCTTTGAATTTCCTCAAAGCAGTCTCAATAAAGTTTGATCACTTACAATGGCAGTCACATTTCTTGAAAATGAGTATCCCTATGACATCTGAGGGTGAGCCCTCAAATTTGGAAACACAAATGAGGAGGAACTGTTGTAAGCAGACACTAATGATTGGAATGAGGAATGTAAGATGCATGAATGTAGGAAAACTCAATATTTTAAAGAAAGAAATGGAATGCTAAGTATTGGTGAAATGAGATGGATTGCCATGGAACACTTTGAATCAGACAGTCACATGATCTATTATGGCGATAAAATGGTGAGGAAAAAGAAGATAATTTTCACAGTTAAAAAAGGTCATTTCTAGATCCATTTTGAAATATAATGTTGGAGTGATAAAACAATATCCATACACACACAAGGAAGTTCAGAGAATACCACTATTATTCAAATATATCTGCCAAAACCAGAATCAAAGAGCAGGAAACAGATGATTTCTACCAACTTTTGCTGTCAGAAATCAACCAAACATATGACCAAAATGTATTATTAATAATAATGGATGAATGGAATTCAAAAGTTAGGAACAAGAAAGAAGGATCAGTAGTCAGAAAACATGGACTTGGTGACAGAAATGAGGATGGAAACAGAATAATAGAATTTTGTACAGTCAATGACTTGTTCATTGCAAACACCTTTCATAAGAAACATAAACACAAGCGCGAGGGCAACGCAGCGCGAGGGCGACGCAGCGCGAG
>NW_006399944.1:1601527-1612742 GCF_000299155.1 Elephantulus edwardii | reverse complement strand
AAAAAAAAGAAACATAAACACAGACTATATACACAGATTTCACCTGATGGTATGTACAAGAATCTGATTGACTATATCAATGAAAAGAATTCTTGGAGTAGCTCAACATTAGCTGTGAAAACTAGGCCAGGTCCTAATTGTGGAACAGACCATCAATTACTCATATGAAAGTTCAAAGAACAGCTAAAAAAGGTCAGATAAAATTCACAAGAACCAAAATTTGATCCTGAGTCTATCCCACCTGAATTTAAAACCTATCTTAGGATTTGAGGCTGTGGGCACTAATAAACACAAGATAATGAGCATAGTCCAGATAAACTGTGGGAGGATATGAGGAATATTCTTCATTTCATGAAGAATACAAAAGGTAGTTGCAAAGACATGAGGGGAAGAAAAGACTGAAACTGATGTTTGAAGAGACTGAGTATTTCACTAGACTGACTAGAAGCCAAAGAAATGGGAATAAATCAAGAAATTAAGATTACCAGAAGATTTCAGAGGACAGCTCGGAAAGACACAGCAAAGACATACACGAAAATCTGGAGTCAGAAATTCAAATGGAACAAATTAGTTTGGCATTTCTTAAGCTAAAGCGACTTGAACAAATTCAAGCCTCAAGTTGTGATACTTAAAAATGCTATACAATGAAGGAGTTTTTCTTTTGCTTTTCAAGGAGAGGAACGAACGGGGGTGGGAGGTGGGCGGGGAGAAAAGTGCAACAATGAATGAATGGAATTCCAAAATCTCTGTAGATAGTCATTGAAATAAAAAAAAAAGATAAAAAGAGATAAAAAATATAAAAAAAGAATGCTATGGGCAGAATATTGAATAATCCAGGAAGCATTAAAGAAGATGGAAGGTGTACACAGAGGCACTGTACCCAAATGAATTGGCCGACACAGAAGAATTTCATGAAACAACATAGGATTAAGAGATAATAGTGATGAAGGAGGAAGTTCAAGCTGCTCTGAAGGAATTGGCAAAAATCAAGGCCCTAGGAATTGATGGAGCACCAATTGACATATTTCAAAGAACAGATGCTGCTGTGGACATGCTCACTAGATTTGTGCCAAAAAATCTGGAGGAGAACTACCTGGCCAACTGACTGGAAGAGATCCATATTTATTCCCATTCCAGAAAAAAAGGATGACCCAACAGAGTGTGGAAGTTACATAATAATATCAGTAATATCACACACAAGCAAAATCCTGCTGAAGAATAGACAAAGAACTACCAGAAATATAAGCTGGGTTTAGAAAAGGCAGTGGCACTAGAGACACTGTCGTCAATTTTAGATGAATCTTGGCCTAAAGCAGAGTGCCAGCGGAATGTCTATCTGTGTTTCATTGACTATGCAAAGGCCTTTGATTGTGTGACTCACAACAAATTGTGGCTAACTTTGAGAAGAATGGGAATCCCAGAACATTTGATTGTTTTCATGAGAAACCTAATTCTTGGACCAGGAAGCTGTCATCAGAACAGAATAAGGAAAGACTGTTCAAAACAAACAAAACAAAAGACTTATAAACCAGGATTCAAATCCTTTTTAGATTCTCTCGAGACTCAGAACACTTAATTATAAAAGTGAATATGTTTTCAACTCATCAATTGTATTCCTAAGAATCCATTCTGAGAGTATCACTGAACACAGGAGCCAAAATGTAAAATAAAGAAGGTCACCACAGCATCTATTAATGATCGTTCCTAGAATATTTATTGATATTGAAAGGTATGCATAAGATATAAATATACAAAGTTTTAATACTATGTATTATTTGAAGCTGTATAGTATTTGATTTTGTGACTATACATAGAAATAAGGTCTAGAACAGTTTAAAATAAATTGCTTACAGATAATTTTTAAAAACAAAAAACCCCACTCGTTCAAAATCAAGAAAGGAATCCTGTCTCTGTTCATTTCATTCGATATGCAGAACAGAAAATTTGGGAGATTGGACTTTATGAGGAGGAATGTGCCATCAAGATTGGAGAAAAACTCATCAACAACCAGTGATATGCAGATGACACAATCTTGCTTGCTGAAACTGAGGAGGACCTGAAGGGTTTGCTGCAGAAGGTTAAATTTTCAGTATTAATCAACGCTCAACATCAAGAAGACAAAGATTCTTGCTACTGGGCCAATTGACAGCACCAGGCTGGATGAAGAAAAAAATTGAAGTTGTTTACAATTTTGGCTTGCTTCACTTTATAATCAACATTTTTTACACCAGTTGTCAGGAAATCAAAAGATAAATTGGCTGGGAAAGTTTGCTGTCAGGGACCTCTCTGAAATAGTAGAGTTATGATGTCAGTCTAGGAACTAAGGTGTGGCTGATATAGACTATGGCCTTAACAATTATTTGATGTGCATCAGAGAGCTAGACAATGACTAAGGATAACAGAAGAAGAATCAATGCCTTTGAGCTGTGGTGCTAAAGAAGAGTATTGAATATACCATGAAGTGCCAAGGAAACAAATATGTCTCTCTTAGAGAGGATAAAACCATGTTCCTCCTCAGAGGCAAGCATTTTGAAGCTTTATCTCACAAATTTTGGGCATGTGACCAGGAGGGACTAGTCCTTGGAGAAGAATATCATGCTTGGAAGGGTAGAGGGATAGTGCAAGAGAGGACCCTGGATGAGATGGATTGACACAACTAGAGTAATGGGTTTAAGCATGATGGAATCAATGAAATTGGCTCAGGATAAAGGAGGTTTGAGAGCTATTCTACATAGATGTCACTATGAGACTCAATGGCACATAACAACAACCACAACACCTTAAATGCGTTTGCCTCTAAAGTTACATAGTATATCACTTCTACTATGCTTAATGAGAGATAGAAGCATTCACAAAATCACTCTACTCCTTGCTGAAAAAAGTACCACGTCCTCTGTGAGCATGTGCCACATGAACAGACGGAACTACTTGTGGTGTGATCTGGTTCTGAGGTTCTCTGAATGATCATGGATGGAAACAGAAAAAAGGTAAAATATATTTTTGTATATGATATGTGAGTTAACTTATAACATATATATACTAGTGACTCTGTAAATACTATGTCAGGGATTATATGGATATGAATATTAAAACTAAAAAGTTAAATGAAGCTGTGATTCCCCAAGTATTTCAAGGTTCCTTGGAGTAAGCATGTGCATGATGACTGTGTAAGTATCTACTTGAGTGATGAAACCACTTTACATTTCTATTTAAAATAATTTTTCACATGGTTTGAATATATTAAACAATAAAAGGCATAGTTGTTTGAAAAATTGAAAACAGATTTCTCTTAGATGCTACATTTTTAGATGACAACGTAAATAAAGAAATCCACTCGATGATTAGGCATTGCTTATGAAGGAGGGTGGGGTTGAGTGAGAGAGTTTAATCCATTGCCAAGAAAATTCTTTCATGATTAGAAAGAAAATTTCACAGGTTTTTCATACAAATTTCTTACTGCTTGTGTATGATGTCTGAGGAAGCCAGCTTACTTCTTCCAGATTAAACTAGTCTTGTATAGAGGAAAGGTTAGTATTTAGTAGCATGGATTCAGTAGATTTAAGAAAAGCTTTGAAAGAAATAGAAACTAAAAAACAAATTCAAGCCTCGAGCTGCAATATTTAGAGATAGGGACGGGTCCTTGGAGAGGGACATCATGCTTGGGAGGGTGGAGGGACAGCGCAGGAGGGGAAGACCCTCTATGAGATGGATTGATTCTGTGACGGGTAATCAGGATAGGTGTGTCAGAGGCTGTGTGGTTGGCGCAGGATAGAGCAAGGTTTAGGGCTGTTGTGCATAGGGTCGCTATGAGTGGCAAACGACTCGATGGCACATAAAAACAACAACAACATGGACAAAATCAGGAATCACCAAAAGAAGATGAATGTGAATACACAGAATCACTGCACTAAAAAGAATTTACAACACTGAAATATTTCAGAAGGTACCAAGAGACAATGGTAATAAAGGTAATAAATGGTAATAAAGCACATAGAAGGTATCTGAGACCTTTCTATGATTATTTATAAGACTATTAAGGTTTGAATGAAGATTTTTTACAGATGTTTTACAGGCAAATAATTGACAGAAAGTGCTACAAGATCAATACAGCATATGCTCAATAGACTTATACAATGCCTAGTGTACTTTGGGTTTCATCCACAGGTCAGATACAGTACCCATAGTTGAAAAAATATTCCTATAATTCCCCATGGAAGAACTAGCTTCCTTACCAGCTGCCATTACTTGACCTCTCAGGATTTCCATCTAAATGTTCTCCAGACACTTGGGCTGATTTTTCCCCTCTCAAATGATAACTAAATATTATGTTCTGGATGTCAAACTGGCATGTCAGAAGAGACCCTGAAAATGATACTAGAGCATCGAGAAACTGAAACCAAAGGGAAACGATCTGAAGTTAAAGAGTTAAATAGAAGATTTCAAAAGGCAGCTTGCAAAGACAAAGCAAAGTATTATAACCGCAGGCACAGAGAGCTGGAGTTAGGTATAAAAAGAGAACTTAGTCAGCATTTCTCAAATAGAAAGAACTAAAAAACAAATTCAAGCCTTGAGCTGCAATATTTAGAGATAGGGACGGGTCCTTGGAGAGGGACATCATGCTTGGGAGGGTGGAGGGACAGCGCAGGAGGGGAAGACCCTCTATGAGATGGATTGATTCTGTGACTGGGGTAATCGGGATGGGTGTGTCAGAGGCTGTGTGGTTGGCGCAGGATAGAGCAGGGTTTAGGGCTGTTGTGCATAGGGTCGCTATGAGTGGCAAACGACTCGATGGGACATAACAACAACAACAACAACATGGACAAAATCAGGAATCACCAAAAGAAGATGAATGTGAATACACAGAATCACTGCACTAAAAAGAATTTACAACACTGAAATATTTCAGAAGGTACCAAGAGACAATGGTAATAAAGGAAGTGGCACTAAAGACATTGGCAAAAACAAGACCCCAGAATCAAAGAATACCAATTGACATGTTTCAAATGATAGATGCAGCCGTAGGCATGCCTGCAAGTCAGTATCAGGAAATTCAGTGAACAGCTGCCTGACTAGCTGACTCACTGCAAGAGGCCCATATGTTTTCCTATATTAAGAAATGTGAACCTACAGACTGTGGAAATTATTGAATGATAACATTAATATCACATGCATGTGAAATATTACTAAAGATATTTTTTTAATGGCTAGAACAGTATACAGAGAAACATCAGAAATTTAAGTTGAATTTAGAAGAAGCTAAGGCACCAGGGATATAATTGTTGATGTTAGATGTCCTGGCTGAAAACAAAGACTCCAGAAGAATGCCTATTTGTAAGTTATCGACTGTGCAAGGCATTCGACTGTGTGGACATAACAAATTATGGCTAACACAGAGAAGAATAGAAATTCTAGTACACATAATTGTGCTCATGCAAAGCTTATACCTAAAACAAGATGTTGCTGTATGTACAAAGCAAGGAAACACTACAGAGTTTAAAATTAAGAAAGGTGTGCATCAGGGTTGAATCCTTTCTCCATATCTACTCAACTTGCATATTGGAGACTATTCAAGAAACTATACTCTATGGAGAAGAATGTGGCATCAGGATTGAGGGAAGATTCATCAATAACCTATGTTATGTAAATGACCCACCCTTGATTGCTGAAAATGAAGGCGGCCTGAAGTGCTTGCTGCAGTTTAAAGACTATAGCCTTCAATATAGATTGCACGTAAACATCAAGAAAATAAAGATTCTCGCTATTGGACCAATAGACAACATCATGATAGATGGAGAAAAGATTGAAACTGTCAAATTCATCTTACTTGGATTTATAATCAATATGCCTAGTAATAGCAGTAAGGAGATTAGGAGACAGTTATTCAGGAATATCCGCAGCCAGGGATCACTTGCTATGGCACTGAGAACTGGACAATGAATAAGTATGTTAGAAGAATTGATGCCTTTGAGCTGTTGTTTTGGAGAAGAGTACTGAATATCCCATGGCCTACCAAAAGAATAAACAGATATGTCTCGGAGAAGTGCAACCAGAGTAAGTCTAATATCACATGCAATCAAAATCCTGCTGAAGATTATAAAAAAAAAAACAAACAAAAAAACCAAGAAACAGAAACCAACCAGAACAGTACTTTGACAGGAAACTATGAGAAATACAAACTGTATTTAGAAGAAGAAGTGGTACTAGGGAAATCATAGTGTCAGATGGCTCTTGGCTGAAGCAGAGGGTACCAGAGGAATGTTTATCTGTATTGCATTGACTATACAAAGGCATTTGACTGTGTGGATCACAACAAATTGTGGCTAACATTGATTGAGAAGAATGGGAATCCCAGAACACTTGATTGTACAAAACTTTACTTGGACCAGGAAGCAGTCATCAAAACAGATAAAGGAAACTCTGTGTGATTCAAAATCAGTAAAAGAGTGTGTCAGGAGTGCATCCTGTCTCTATACTTTTAAATCTATATGTAAAACAGATTGTTCAAAAGACTGGACTTTATGAGGATAAATGTGGCATCAGAATTGGAAGAAAATTCATAAGCAACCAGTGTCATGCAGACGACACAACCTTGTTTACCAAGACTAAAGAGGGTCTAAAGCATTTACTGCAGAAGGTCAAGGACTACAGTCTACAGTATAGATTAAAGATCAACATCAAGAAAATAAAGATTCTCACCACTGGGCTAAACGGCAGCATCATGCTAGATGGAGAAGAGATTGAGATTCTTAACAATTTCAGTTTACTTTGTCCCACAGTCAATATTTTTGGCACTGTTGTTGTGTGTCAGAACTGACCCTCCAGATGTTTTTTGGGCAGTTAATCATATGGGAGGGGATTGCATATCTTTCTCCTATAGAGCTGCAGGTGGATTTGAAATACATTCCTACGGGACTGTAGTGCAGCTTCTTATCACGAAGCCACCAGAGCTCCCTATTCTTGGTACTATCAGTTAGGAAATCAAAAGACTGGGAAAATATCCTGTCATGGACCTCTTTGGAGTGCTGAAGAGCAAAGATGTCAGTCTGAAGACTAAAATGTGCCTCATCCAGGCCAAGGTCTTCACAATTGCTTGCTATGCATCAGAGAAGTGGACAATGACTAAAGATGACAGAAGAATAGATGCCTTTGGGTTGTGGTGCTAGAGAAGAGAGTTGGGCATGCCATGGACTGCCAAGAGAACAAACAGCTCTGTCCTGGAGAAGTTGAAACCAAATTTCTCCTTGGAGGCAAGGAATTTGAAGCTCTGTCTCACATACTTTGGGCATGTTGTCCAGAGAGACAAGGCCTTAGAGAGGGACGTCATTCTCGGAAGGGCAGAGGTACGACACAGGAAAGAAAGACCGAATGAGATGGATTAGCACAGTTACTGGGGTAATGGGTCCAAATGTGTCAGAGACCATGGGATTGGTTCAGGATAGGGCAGGGTTCAAAGCTATTGTGCATAGAGTTGCTGAAGTCACAAGTATATAACAACAACAACAACAATAACTCAGCTAATTTAGCCTAAGTGTAGCTATTTTGGGGTACTAATAGGATTTTCAATACAGAAGTATATGCTATAAAATTCATAAGAGCTTAATAATTCATTATTTTATGTTTAATTATGAGATATTTACTTCATGAAAGTCCACAGCTTTTATAATTCACTGGCATGAGATCACCATGAGCTGAAGTCAACCTCACAGGACTGGAGATCTCTGGTGACCTTGCCCATACAGCACTGTCCTACCAAACCAAAAGCACTACTTCTCTGGCAATCAGAATCTACCAGCATCTCTGCAGGAGAAAGATGTGCGACCTCTTCTGTGCATTATACAGCTTTGTGGTCAGCTCTGAGCAAGTTCATACTCAGCAGCAGTGAATTATATACTCTACAAAATACAAAGCACACAATAATTTTTTTGTCATTTTTAATCCTTTGAATTTGGCAAAAGAGCTTTAAGAATTCATGTATTATATAAAATTCACATTCTACACCTAATGAAAAAATAATAAAGGAAATTTTTCCAAAATCATGTCAAGTCAATAGAATAAAACTTTTATTCAAAGTTTTATGTGAGTGATTAATGGAATGATATTATTTTTCCTTTACCTTTCAAAATCTTAAGTGACAATGATTGTTGATAAACAAAGTATGAGTTTTACAAACAAAATATAATAGAATGAATAGCAAGAATTGTTGCTAATTCCTCTGTCTTTGAAGAAAACAAAATGAATATTTTCCTTAGAGGTAAGAATGGGGAAACTTAGTTTCGCATACTTTGGGTATGTTGTTAGTACTACCCAGTCCTTACAAAAAGACACTATGTTAAGAAAGGCTGAAAATCAGAAAAAGAGAGGAAGACACTCAACAAGAGGGAAGACAAGAGTAAGAAGAGGAAGACACTCAACAAGAGTGAGCTTGAAGAGTCACAAGAGCTAACTAAAGTAGCTTACCACAGTGACTATAACTATGGACTTGAGTTTACTAGAAATCATGAGGGTGGCACAGGATAGAACAAGGTTCATATCTGTTGTTCATTGGGCCACTATAAGTTACAGTAAATTTGACAGGCCCTAACAACAACTATGCAATACCGCACAATTGTCATATCTAAATTCTTTAGAGAGATGTTATTGCTATTGCTTACCATCAGAATCAATTCATTGCTGATTCTCCAGTGGGTTTTCAGAGGCTGCTCATTGCACAGGAGGAGACTTCCCATCTTTCTTTAGGGAAGCAGCTAGTGGTTTCAAACCATGTGCCTTGAGGTAGGCAGCACAACTCCTTACCTCTAAGCTCTTGCACTCTCTCTCTCTCTCTCTCACACACACACACACACACACACACACACACACACACACACACCTTGAATTTTATGATTTTTATGTTGTTCATATATACTGTTGAGCTGGAATCAACTCATGTCTGACCCTTCTGTGGCTTTTTTTTTTTCGAGACAGTAAATCACATGAGAAGGGATTGCCCATCTTTGTCACTGGAGCAGGTGGTGGATTTGAACCTTTTGATTGACAGTGCAGCTTAAGGGGTTGTGGTGTCATTCAGTTTGTTTTAATTTGTCAAATGCTATAAAAATTGGTTTAAATAAAAAAAGAGAAGAAATTTACATCAAAAGGGGAAATGAAATGCAAAGATTTTCATACAGAAAAGGGAGAACTCTGACAGAAATTATGTACTTTAAAAAATTAAGTAGCTCTCAATTTTAATCCTCATTTATATTTTACTAGTTATAAGGATAGGATAAATGAAGATTTTTTTACCTTTAACCTTGACCTTAAAGTATTATATCAACTCCAAATACCACCCTCATTAATCAAATAGGAAAGCCAACAACTTGTGGCTTGGATGTTCTAGTGTTTGGCAGGGTCATTGAAGAAAGGTCTCAGATTGACTTTAGTTGGTGTGGCACATGTGAATTACTGAGTGTTTCATTTCCAGATGGGAACATCTGTTAAGAAGACTACAGTTCTAAAATGAAGCAGTCATGGAGAAAACTTTTCTGAAACTTCGGAAAGTCATGGTGCCTGGCTTCACTTGAAACCAGTAAGGTCATATCACAAAAATAAAATCAAAGCCGCCTTTGTAGTTATCATCTTCTCTAAACATTTCACCTTCAATTACTCTCAAATTTAAATTACTCCAAACACTTTCAATTACTAATGGCAAAGGTCACTGTTTTAATAAAACTGAGAAGTAATTGCAATGTCTTACGAACGAACCATTTCACTTAAATTTTTTCTTGTACAGAAAATTCAACACTTCAAATGTCAAACTATTTGAAACCATAAACAAGCAGTGTTCTTCCAAAAAAATGACACCTAGATAGCTTTGAGCACACATAAGGTTAAAAGTCAAAGTTTACATTATATAAATATAGAGATAAAAAACATGCAGAGAAAGTTAAAGTAAGTTTTCACATGAGGAACATAAATATCAATCTTGGGAGAGTTAACAGGAATTAGAGGGGAGTGGAGGAAAAAGTAATACTCAAAAAGGCAATATACAAAAAGGGTTTTGATGAGTCTGTAATTCATTAGTTGTAATATTCTAAAACAAAATGTCCGATGGGATGAAAATACAATAAGATTTGTAAACGGACTCAATTTTTTTCTGCAAACAAAACAACACAAACGTATAAAACCTTTTGTAGAAACTTACATACATCCTGCTTTATAATTATGTAAATATATTATTCTTGAACCATAAAAGGGAGACTAACTGGGTATTTTATTTTTTCATACATGGACTTTTCAAGTGCTAGCATAATTTTTAGGTACAATGGAGTTGGCTCAGACTTATGGTGACCTTGTGAACAATAGAATGAATCTGTAACTGAAATCCCATGCAATTCTCAGAAACTCTGCCATCCTCAAATCCACTGTTAGAGTCACAGTGCTAATCCAACTGCTTGAGAATTTCTTATTCTTCCCTCACCCTCAACTTTTCCAAATAGGATATCTTTTTAAAAAAAATGGTCTCTCCTGATAACGTGTTCAGATTATGTGAGACAGAGTCTCACCATTCTTACATCTAAGGGATACTCGAGTTGCACTTCTTCTAAGATAGATTTGTTTGTTCTTTTGGAAATCTGACTTACATTATGTATTCTCCACAAGCACCACAATTTAAAGGCATAGATTCTTCTTTGGCATTCTTTTATTCACAATCCAACTTTCACATGTACATGAAGCAATAGAAAATACTGTGGCTTGGGTCAGGCACACTTCAGTATATAAATGGCATGGTATATACCCCAAAATAGTGGTTAAATTTAATTTTAACTTAGAAAGTCAAAGCTGTTTAAGAAACCACACATTATCTACATAGAAATACATATATTCTCTACATAGAATTATATGCATGAGAGAATTGTTTTCTGATATACTATCAATATCTTCTTGAGAAAGTCAGGGTTTTACATTCATCACTTAAGCAAAAAGAAAGAAGAGACAATCATGAAGAACTGACTATGACTCTCCCATCAGACTTAACATTGTATCACGTGATACCTGCAGTTCCATATGTTATATTATTTGAAGCACTGGAGGTATCTTCCTTTTCAATATATGTAAATTGTTCTGTAGAAATCAAAAGTCAGTGCACACCCATGTTTATTGCAGCTTTGTTCACAATAGCAAGGAGTTGGAAACAACCTAAGTGCCCATCAACAAACGAATGGATAGAGAAGCTGTG
>NW_006399944.1:1554916-1600547 GCF_000299155.1 Elephantulus edwardii | reverse complement strand
ATATAGATATATATAGATATAGCTATATATATCTATCCTCTCCAAATATTACTGAGTCAGGCAACGTCCTTGGGAAGTTACTCAGTGCTTCTATACTTCCCCACCTGAAAGGGCTCTCACTTCAGTGCTGCATCTACTGATGTTGCTAAGAGAAGTAGCCAGAAGATCAGCTGCCAGCCTGTTGATTACGCTGATTGTCTCACAAAGCAAGATTTCTGTGACCACAGGAACCCCATCAATCATGAATGTCCCACTGAGCTTCATGTTGTTTTTCTACCTAGTAGTTAATGTAGAGCTCTGGTGGCCTTGGGGTAAGAAGCTGAGCTGCAATCCCAAAAATTCACGGTTCAAATCCACCAACTGCTGTGGGAGAAAAATGAGCAATATCTTCCTGTTCAATTTACTGCCTCTGAAAAACGTGCTGAATCAGTTATGGGTCAGTTATGATTCAACAGAACACAAGAACTGCACGAGTCACCATATTTTGGTATTTTTCCAAAGAAAAAAAATCTATGCCATACTTTTCTTCTAATCTTATCCTCTGTCCGGTCTTCTCATGCCTTTCCTAAGTAACCTTCATTGTACATACATTTCTCAAAGTGGTTCTTATCAATGGCTTTCTGATGTTCTAAATTGCGTCTCTGTAGTTTTCATCTTGGCCTTTCATGATGTCACTTTTGCTATTTTCTTGAGAAACAAAACTTTGCAGTATTATAAAATGTACTAATAATCCACATCAATGCGCTCCCACAGTTCTGCTATCATAATGTGTTTCAAAAGAAAATCTTGCTGCCGCTCTCCATTGCATCTCAACAGTTGAATGCTATTTATCTTTAACTACATTTTGCGTCTATGAGCTCTCTATCTTCATTACAGGTTAAAGGACTGTCATTCCATTGAACTGAAGCCTCTTAGCAGCCTGAAGATACCATCTTAATGGATGCTTAGAGGATGTCTGCTTCACACATAATATTGCTAATCTCTTATAACATACTATTAGTTAAGACTGTTGTGAGACAGAACATATTTAGTTAATAGACTTTTTTTTGTTCATAACTGTAAGAACTTTGGAAAGTATTACACGGAATTCCTGTCAGTCACTGAAGTTTATGATAATTTATGATATTTTGACATTAATACATCCCCTCTTCTGGTACTGCTATATTAAGAGATATTTCTAAAGCTTTTTTTAATATTGTCATAAGTCAATGATAGCATTAACCTAGTGCTGGTTTGATCCTACTACTTGGAACAATATAGTTCCAAGAACTCCAGTCAATGTCCCATGTGTTCTCACTCTGAGTTACTGGAACATAAACTGTTCACTAATTCAAATAATATGACCTTCAGGGATTGTGTAGTCCATTCTAATATTCTTTGCCTGGAACTGGGCTAATCTTTCTTTTAAAGTAGATGAATATGCATAATGTGCCTATATATATTGTTAGCATTCTTTTTTGAGCAACGTTCTCCTTCTGATAATCTGATCATTACAATGGCCTCAATTTCACTGAAACTTTTATCTATTATTTCAGAGATATTTTTAAAGGTAAGAAATGCAATATTTTAAAATTTTTTTGTCCTCAAGAATGTATCATTTTTCTTATGCTGCTTCTTAAAATGCATCCAAAAGAATTGGAACAACTGTGTTTTGGAGTTATTCAGTGCAGAATAAAAGGTTGAATCTATTACTTTTGAATCAATACCTTAGGGAAGTGGTTAGAGTTCTTGTTAGAGGAGGGAAATGTGTGCGTTTGCATGTGCACATATATATATATCTACCCTTCATATACACACATTCTACACATGGATATCAGTTCTTTATTTACATTTCTTTGGTTTTTATATTTATTTATTAACATTCCTGGGAATAACTGCCAGTTTTAGCTCTCTACATAGATGATAAGGAGCTCTAGTGTCTAGTGGGCTAGTGCTAAGAAGCTGTACTGCAATCCTAAAGGCACACAGTTCAAATACACCGGATACTCCACAGAGGAAGGATAGGGAATCTCCTTCTATGTGATTAACTGCTTCTGAAAACTCACCAGAGGGTCAGCTAGGCATAGATTCCAATTCAGTGATAGATGACAACAACAACCAATTCCTTACTATAGAAACAATAGACAATTACTTTCATTCTGAGTTCTGTGTATATTTAACTAAACACTGAAAACCTCAAAAGGGCATTCTGGTAGACTAGTAGTAAGGAGCTGCAGTGACATCCTGATGACACATAGTTTGAATAAACCAGCTGTTCTGGAGAAATATGGGCAATCTCCCTCCCACTGGAGGACCAACCTTTATGTTGTTGTTGTTGTTGTTATGTGCCGTCGAGTCGTTTGCGACTCATAGCGACCCTATGTACAACAGCCCTAAACCCTGCTCTGTCCTGTGCCAATTGCATTGCCTCTGACACACCCATCCCAATTACCCCAGTCACTGAATCAATCCACCTCATAGAGGGTCTTCCCCTCCTGTGCTGTCCCTCTACCCTACCAAGCATGATGGCCCTCTCCCAAGGACCTGTTTCTCCTTACAACAGACGACGCCCCAGAATCTTTGCCTCCAAGGAGTAGCCTGGTTTAACCCTCTCTAGGATGAATCTGTCTTCTTGGCAGTCCATGGTACATTCTATACTCTTCTCCAGCGCCACAGCTCAAAGGCATCAGTTCTTGTTCTATCATCCCTAGTCATCCAACTCTCTGATGCATAACAAGTGATTGAAAAGACCATGGACTGTATCAGGTGGACCTTAGTCTCCAGAGAGACTCCCTAACAGGGACTCCAGAGAGGTCCCTAACCTCAGACTTTCCCATCGCAATACATTTTTTGATTTCCTGGGTACTGGTGCCAAGAATGTTGACCGTGGAGCCGAACAAACTGAAGCTGTGAACAATCTCAATCTCTTCACCATCCATCCTGAATGCCACCAATTGGTCCAGTGGTGAGAATCTGTCTTCTTGACATTAAGCCTCAGTCCATACTGAAGGCTGCAGTCCTTGACCCTCTGCAGTAAGTGCATCAGGTCCTCCTCAGTTTCAGTGAGCAGGGTTGTGTCATCTACATAATGCAGATATATATATATATATATTGCAGATAGATCTTTCACTAATCCTAACGCCACGCTTCTTCTCATAGAGCCCAGCCTCTCAGATAATCTGCTCTGCATACAGGTTGAAAAGGTATGGAGATAGCACACATCCCTGGTGTACACCCTTCCCAATTTTGAACCCTGCAGTGTTGCCCTGCTTTGTTCTGAGGACTGCCTCTTGGTCCAAGTATAAGTTTCGCATTAGCACGATTAAATGTTCTGGGATTCCCATTCTTCTCAGAGTCAGCCAGAGTTTGTTAGAATCTCCACAGTCAAATCCCTTTGCATAATCAATGAAACACAGATAGACATTCTTCTGGTATTCTCTGCTTTCAGCCAAGATCCTTCTAATGTATCACCCAGAAAGAGTGCAAACGGTCATTAAAAAGACAGAAGAGGAATAAAAGACCAAATTGGATGTCAGAAGAAACTCTGAAGATTGCACTGGAACGTAGAGAAGCCAAAGCACAAGGAAGAATTCAAGACACTAAAGAGCTGAACAGAAGATTCCAAAAGGCAGCATGGAATGACATAGAAAAATATTACAATGAAATGTGCAAGGAGCTAGAGTCAGAAAATCAAAAGGGCAGAACTCGTTCAGCATCTCTTAAGCTCAAGGAACTGAAGAACAAATTCAAACCTAGAGTTACTATAATCAAGGCTGCTTTAGGCAGAATGTTAAATGATCCAGGAGGTATCAAAAGAAGATGGAAGGAATATACTGAGTCATTGTATCGAAAGGAATTGGCAGATACAGAAGAATTTCAAGAAATAACATTTGAGCAAGAGCCTATGGTGATGAAGGAAGAAGTTCAAGCTGTTTTGAAGGAAATAGCAAAAAATAAGGCCCTAGGAATAGATGCTGTAACAATTGACATATTTCAGCTCACAGATGCTGCCCTGGATGTGCTCACCAAGTTGTGCCAAGAAATCTGGAGAACAACCACTTGGCCAACTGACTGAAAGAGATCTATATTTATTCCCATTCCAAAGAAGGGTGACCCAACTGAGTGTGCAAACTACAGAACAATATCATTGATTTCACACGCAAGCAAGGTTCTACTGAAGATTATTTAAAAACGGCTGGAACAGTACATCAGCAGAGAACTGCCAGAAGTCCAGGCTGGGTTTAGAAGGAGTCATGGTACTAGGGGTATTGTAGCTGATGTTAGCCTCTATAGTACATAATAATAATAAAAAAAACAAAAACCTCAAACAAAAAATAAACAAAGACCAAAAAACTTTCTGAAAAAAATAAACCCAAAGCTGTCGTTTAATTGTGTATATATACCATTTCCATTATCTTAAGAAGACATTGATGAGACAATTTCATGACCTAAGTCTACTGTTTTTAGAAAAAGTATTTGCAATGAATAAATCATTGTAAATACAAAATTCAATTATTCTATTTCCAACTTCATTTCTATCACTAAGCCCATATTTTCCAACTACTGTTCCTTCTTCACTGTTTCCTACTTTTGCATTTCAGTCATCAGATATCATTAACGCTTCCTGATTTCATGTTTGGTCAGTTTCAGACTGCAAAATTTGGTAAAACTTCTCTATTTATTCCTCTTTGGCTCTAGATGTAGGAGCATATATTTCAATAATAGCTCTGTTAACAGGTCTTCCTTGTATGCATATTAATATTATCCTATCATTCACAACATTGTCTTTCAAGATAGAACTTGAATTTGCTTTTTGACTATGAATGCACATCATTCTTCCTCTGTGTTTCATTCCCTGGAAAGTATACCATATGAGTTCTGATTCAAAGTGGCCATTGCTGGTCCATCACATCTCATTAATGTCTAGAATGTTGATATTCATGCATTCCACTTCATTTTTAGCAATTTCAAGTTTTCCAACATTCAAGCTATGTATATTCCATGTTCTAATTGGTAAATAATGTGTGTTATTGATTTTCCTCATTTTGACTGACTTCCAGTTAGTGGCTCTACCGCAACACTACTATAACTATCCTCTTTGATTAGTGTTCATAGGATTTTACAAAGCCTTTTATTTAGGAAGTAGATAGCCCTTCCTGCTTGCTTGTCTGTCATAATCAGTGAGTTCCACCAAAACATGTCCATGATGAGAAAGTGTTTTAGAATTTGACATACCAGTGGCAAAGATATCAGTATCACAGCAATGTCAAGTAATTTCAGCACAGCACACTGATAGACCAGTGCTGCACCCCTTAGAACAGCATTCTCACCAAACACAATCAGCTATGCCAAGCTAAAGGCTCACTCACATGTAGGACCAGACTGACTTAAATACAAAGGCCCATCCCCCAGGTACTGTTTGCCTAAACAAGTGGCTTCCCACCCAATCTGATTGTAAAAGAGATTAGATACAGTTAATCAGCTTACAAAATTAGAAATGCCCAAACAGTTTGCTCCCAGCGTTCAAGTAAATCACAAACACTTGCCCACCAGGATCAGACTACATCAAGGAAAAGGATCACTCACAGGTAGAACCAGTCTGACTTTTAAATACAAAGGACCACCCACAAGATCCTGTTTTCCTCCATAGGAGGTTTCCCACCCAAGCTGATTGTAAATGAGATCAGATACAGTTAAATCAGCTTACACTTGAATACTAATACAATTAGAAACGCCCAGTTTATCCATAGCTTTCAAGTTAATCACAAACACTTGTCAAAATTTTGAAAGATGAGATGTTATGGGCAATATATTGAATGACCCAGAAAGCATCCAATGGAGATGGAGAGAGCACACAGAATCACTGTACAAGAAAAAAATTGATTGACATTAAAAAACTTCAGGAAGTACCATATGAACAGGAGCCAATGATAATGAAAGGAGGAAGTAGAAGCTGCATATTGAAGGCATTGGCAAAATTAAGGATCCAGGAATTGATGGGATATCAATTGACTTTTTTCAATTAACAGATGCAGCCTTGGATGCACTCACCAATCTATGGCAGGAAATTTGGAGGACAGCTCTTTGACCAACAGTTTGGGAGAGGTCCATATTTGTTCCTTTCCCAAGAAAGGTGATCCAGCTGAATGTGGACATTATAAAACAATATCATTGATATCACATGCACACAAAATACTGCTTAAGATCATTCAAAATGGCTGGAACACATAGATAAGGAACTGCTAAAAGTTCAAGCAGGATTTAGAAGAGGTCGTGGCACCAGCAATTTTATTGATGTTGTCAGATGTATCCTGGCTGAAAGTAATGAATACCAGAAGAATGTCTATGCTTTATTGACTATGCAATAGCTGTTGATCGTGTGGATCATGACACGTTGTGGTTAACACTGAGAAGAATGGGAATCCCAGAGCACTTGATTGCACTCATGTGAAACTTTTACCTGGATCAAGATGCTGTTGTGCAAGCAGAGCTGGGAGCATTGCATGATTTGGATTTGGGAAGGGAGTGTGTCAAGTTTATATTCTCTCTCTATGACTATTCAATCTGTATGCTAAGCAAATTATCCAAGAAGGACTCTATGAAGAGGAATGTGGCATCAGTATTGGAGAGAGAGTCGTCAATAACCTGTGTTATGAAGAGACACAACCTTACTTGTTGGAAGTGCGGAGTACTTGAAGCACTTGTTGCAGAAGATCAAAGAATGCATTCTTCAGTATGGACTGCATCTCAGTATCAAGAAAATAAAGATTCTTATGACTGGACCAATAGGCAGTTCTGTGATGGATGGAGAGGAGATTGAAACTGTCAACAGCTTCATCTTGTTTGGATCCACAGTCAACATGCGTGGTATGAACAGTCAGGAAATAAGGAGACACAATGCACTAGGAAAATCTGCAATTAAGGACCTCTCCAAATTATTGAGGATTAGTGATGTCAGTTTGAGAGGACTAAGGTGTGTCTGATTCAGGTCATGTTGTGGTTGTTGTTATGTGCCGTCGAGTCGCCTGCGACTCATAGTGACCCTATGTACAACAGCCCTAAACTCCGCTCTGTCCTGTGCCAATTGCACTGTCTCTGACATTCCCATTCCAATTATGCCAGTCACTGAATCAATCCACCTCATAGAGGGCCTTCCTCTCCTGTGCCGTCCCTCCACCTTCCCAAGCATGATGTCCCTCTCTAAGGACCGGTCTCTCCTCACAACATGTCCAAAGTAAGTTAGACAGAGCCTCAGAATCCTTACCTCCAAGGAGCCACCCAGTTTAACCCTCTCCAGGACAAATCTGTTTGTTTTCCTGGCAGTCCATGGTATTCTCAATACTCTTCTCCAGCACCACAGCTCAAAGGCATCAATTCTCCTTCTATCCTCCTTGGTCATTGTCCAACTCTCTGATGCATAACAGGTGATTGCGAAGAACATGGCCTGTATCAGACGCACCTTAGTCTCCAGAGAGACACCACTGCTCTTCAGCACTTTGGAGAGGCCCCTAACAGCAGACTTTCCCATGGCAATGCACCTTTTAATTTCCTGGCTGCTGGTGCCAAGACTGTTGACTATGGAGCCAAGCAAACTAAAGCTGTGTATAATCTCAATCTCTTCACCATCCATCCTGATGCTGCCGATTGGTCCAGTGGTGAGAATCTTTGTCTTCTTGACATTGAGCCTCAATCCATATTGTAGACTGCAGTCCTTGACACTCTGCAGCAGGCGCTTCAGGTCCTCCTCAGTTTCAGCAAGCAGGGTTGTGTCATCCGCATAACACAGATTGTTGATAATTCGTCCACCAATCTTGACCCCACATTTCTCCTCATAGAGCCCAGCCTCCCGGATAATCTGTTCTGCATATAGGTTGAAAAGGTATGGAGATAGGATGCATCCCTGGCATACGCCCTTCCCAATTTTGAACCATGCGGTGTTCCCTTGCTCTGTTCTGACGACTGCCTCCTGGTCCAAGTATAAGTTTCGCATTATCACTATCAAGTGTTCTGGGATTCCCATTCTTCTCAGAGTCAGCCACAGTTTGTTATGATCTACAAAGTCAAATGCCTTTGCATAGTCAATGAAACACAGATAGACATAAGAGGCATAAACGCAGGTTATATACCTGGATTTCACCTGATGGCATGCATAGGAATCAGATCGATTACATATGTGGAAAGAACCGCTGGAGAAGCTCAATATCAGCTGTGAAAACTAGGCCAGGAGCTGATTGTGGAACAGACCACCAACTACTCATATGCGAATTCAAGCTAAAGCTGAGGAAAATTAAACCAAATACAAGGCAACCAAAATATGACTTTGAGACTATCCCACCTGAATTTCAGAACCATCTCAGGAACAGATTTGAGGCTTTGAACACTAATGAACGAAGGCCAGATGAGTTGTGGGAGGATATCAAGGGTATCATCCAGGAAGAGTGCAAACGGTCATTGCAAAGACAGAAGAGGAAGAAAAGACCAAAATGGATGTCAGAAGAGACTCTGAAAATTGCACTGGAGCGCAGAGAAGCCAAAGCACAGGGAAGAATTCCAGATACTAAAGAGTTGAATAGAAGATTTCAAAAGGCAGCACGGGATGACAAAGCAAAATATTGCAATCATTCAGGCCATAGCCCTTCTTATTACTAGCAGCTATGCATTCAATGCATGAACAATGAATAAATATGACAGAAAAAGAATTGATGCCTTTGAGCAGTGGTGTTGGAAAAGAGCAGTGAACATCCCATGGATAGCCAAAATATATCTTGGATATAGTACAGCTGGAATGCTCTTTAGAGGCAAGAATGATGAGGTTTTGTCTCACATACTTTGGACAATTGCTAGCAAGTGCTATTCCTTGGAAAGGGACAGGATGTTGCGAAGGGTAGTGAGTCGACCAAGGAGAAGAAGACCCTCAACCAGGTGGATTGACATTGTAACTGCTGTCATGGGCTCTTGTATGTGAGGAAGTATGAGGATGGTGCAGGATAGAACAGGGTTCAGATCTTATTTATATAGTGGCTGTGAGTCATGCTTAACTCAATAGCACCTAACAACAATAATTACAATAAATCTATTGCTGTTTAGTTATTCCAACTCAGAGTAATCCATCCTATTTCTGAGGCTATGAATCTTTACAGGAGGAGATAGTTCATCTCTCTTCTTTGAAACACATTTAAATTATCAGCCTTCAGTTAGCAGTCTGACAAGTTAGGCACTACAGTAATTATTCCAGTTCTCATTGTCATCAAATCAATTCCTACATAGGTGACCCTCCAATGGGTTTCCAAGGCTACATATGAAGCATAAGAAGAGACTGCCTATCTTTCTCCTGTGAGGCAGCTAGTGGATTCAAACCTGCAGAGAAATTTTGGATTAAAATGCAACTTTCTATGGACTACATCACCAGAACTCTGTACTACTGTGTTACCAGGTCAAGTTAATTTCATGATAATATTTGCAAAGTGCTCCTGTAGACAGTGTTTGATAGTATATTATTAACTATTCCTTTTAAGTGATTGCTCCATGGAATATTTTTATATTCCCCCCTCCCCCTTTTTCTTAATACTGAATGCTTTCGCAGGAGTATGGGATAGTTTTTCCTAAGTTGAGAATTATCCTCCTTTTTGACATTGATTTAATGATTCTTTACAGACTTTTTTCCTTCCTTAAATCTTTCAATCTTCACTTATGTCTTTGTTTCCCTCCCTCGCTTCCTCCCTTTCATCTCTCCCTCCTTCCCTTCCTTCTCTTCCTGGTTCCATCCTTCATTCTTTTTTATTGAGAGTAAAATAATTATGTCTAGTCTAAATCCAAATGATTGATGATTAGCATCACCAATCCACAGATCTTCTCTTTATGACTGCTTTCCATGTTATGGCATCCTTATCTTCTCTAGAAAAAACAAAAGTCATGGGCAACAGTGTTTATTCTTTCTTTATGCCTTTTTGCATGAGAGTTATATAAAAAAAGAGAAAAAAATACACTTAATTTTATTGAAATACTCATTTCCCACTTGATTCCATGCATGTTTGTTAACTATCAAGCCACACAATTTTCCTTGAGTTAATCCTGAGTCACACTGGGGGTTCCTTGGGTTTCTGAGGCTGTGAATCTACAGGAGATTGTCCATCTTCCTTCTGCGGACTAACAGGTTTGAACAACCAACTTTGCTGTTAGCCACCTAGCATGTAGCATAATATGTCATGTATGCAGCCTAGTCTATGTAAAAAAAACCCAAAGCACAGATCGTCAAGAATTTACAGTGTACTCTACCACTGTGCTTTTTAAAGCAATGAAAAAAAAATCTTTTCTTATAACAGATTTAAGCAAACTTTCAGAAAAGCAGGGAGAGAATTCTGGAATAAACAAGTATACTTTGTTAAGAAAGATTTAAATTTGTATTTTGGAGCAAACAGATATGTGGTGTTAACACTCCAGTGGCATGAATTAGAGATTCTGCAGGTCAGTATACAAGTGAAAATCAGAAAAGCTGAACTGTGGGATATTTCGGCTAATAATTGAGTAATAGCACATCTTGAATCTACTGTTTTTGGCAGGCTTAGCATTTGTCCTAGGGTAATTTTAAATGTCAAACTCTGGGTTTTTGTAGGTTTTAAGTGACCATATTAATTAGGGAAAAAGTCTTTTGGACTTTAAAAAAAGATCTGTGAAAAGTTGAAAAAAATGGATGAAAATCTTCAAGATAAAAGACTCATGAATCTTTCCTCTGTTAAATCTGTCCCCCTTCTTTTATTGGTGTTTTACTGGAAAGCACCATTCCATTCCATGACTCGATGGAATGGAACTGAGAACATTCTGACATGCTTTTAAAATTAAAGCAGGGGAAAATTTCCAGGGAATCCCATCCCATTTGAATTCCTTTGACTCTGTGAACAGAAGTGTCAAGGCTGTTAAAACAGACAATTACAGTTTGAATTATTTTGTCTGGATTAAAAGAGTTTATAAATATGCAGCTAGATTTCCCATCAACATTTCTGTTATTATAGTAATATAACCACAATGAGAATGATCTCTTTAGAATAAGGTCCTTACTTGACTTCATATTCTTCTATAAAATCTTTTTTTTTTTTTATTCTTTAACTTAAGTAAAATCAAGACAGTATTTCTGTGCAATTAAGAAACTATATGTTACTATTACAGAATGCAGACCTTATTTGATACTCCTTGGCTGGTATTATTATTATAATACATCCCACAGAGAATTTTTTCCATGTTAATTATAGAACAGTAGACAAGATGTTTGAGCATTAAGTGAACCAACAACCAATAACAAACCCAAAGTGCACATGTCCATCAAATAAGTCAAGAAAGAGCATATTCTGTAAAGATCAATTGGAGTCTATGGGTGGTACAAACAGTTAATACACTGTTGTTGTGTTATAAGGCAAGCTCTTAAACACTAAGCCATCAGGGTTATTTGCTTCCTTACCATTGCTATACATCTTCAAGTAGGAATAAACTCATAGCTGACCCTCTAGGGAGTTTTCAGAGATTCTAAACCACACAGAAGGAGATTGTCTCTCCTTTTCCCATGCTGTTGCTAGTGGCTTCAGACCACAGACCTTTGAGTTGGTGGCTCAACTCTGAAATCTTAACAAAGAGTCTTTGTGCCTCAATGGTTAAACACTTATCTTCTAACCAAAAACTGACTCTTAGAACCTACTCAAACAATGTACTTGAGAAAATAACTGATGATGTGCTTCTGTGTAGATGACAGATTAGACAAGCTAATTTATTCTGCCAGACGGGGTCACTTTGAGTTGAAATGGACTCCACAATATCCAGCAATATTGTATGCGAGCTGTCTTCACAGACAATAGATGATTTACTAAGAATTTTGGAGTTTGAAGAACCAAGAGGCAACATCATTCTCAATGGAGGAAAAACTAAAAACATTTACCTTGCAAACAGGGACCAGACAAGGATGCCCACTGTCACCACTTGTTTTCAATATTGTATTGCATGTGCTTGCTAGGGCAGTAAGACAAGAGAATGAAATAAAAGGCATCCAGATCGGCAAAGAAATGGTCAAACTGTTGCTATATGCAGATGATATGATAGTGTACACAGAAAATCACAGACTCAACAAAAAAACTGTTAGAGTTAATAGGTCAATTTAGAGTGGCACGATATAAGATCAATATCCAAAAATCAAGAATACAGGATTCCGCTGTAGGAACAAAAAGAATTCAGAGAAGGACATAAACTAAGTAATACCACTTACAATAGCCAACCACAAATTGAGCTACTTGGGAGTGAACCTAACTAGAGACATAAAAGACCTATACAAAGAAAACTACAGAGTGTTTCTGAAAGACACAATAAAAGACCTAAAGAAATGGAAAAATGTGCCCTGTTCATGGATAGGAAGACTCAATGTGGTAAAAATTACAATCCTTCAAAAGCAACCTATATGTTCAAGACTATCCCAATCTAGATACCAAATTCATTTTTCAAAGAGATTGAAAGGGAAAATATCAAATTTATCTGGAGAGACAAGAGACCCCAAATAGGCAAAACACATCTGAGAAACAAAAATGAGATTGGAGGCATAGTACTCCCTGACCTCAAAACCTGCTACACAGCAGCAGTAACCAAAACAGCATGGTACTGGTACAATGACAGGCACATAGACCAATGGAACAGAATTGAGAACCTAGAAATAGAGCCAGCTATATATTGTCAACTGATATTTGACAAGGAAATACAAACTAGCAAATGGGGAAATGATAATCTCTTCGACAACTGGGGCTGGCAAAACTGGACTTCCACCTGTAGAAAGCTGAAACAGGATCCACATCTCATACCATACAGAAAAATCACCTCAAGGTGGATCAGAGACCTGAGAGGAAAGCCCAAAACCATAACATTCATAAGAGACAAACTGGGATCAAGCTAGTAGGACTAGTCCAAGGTATAAAGAGACTTCCAAATACAACCAGAAATGCATAATCTAAAGAGGATAAAATTGATGCATGGGACCCTCCGAAGATTAAATCCCTGTGCACATCAAAAACTTTTTCCAACAGGGTGATAAGAAAACCTACGGTAGACTGGGAACAAACATTTGGTAATACCATCTCAGACAAGAGTCTTATAACAAAAGTTTACAGAATATACCCGGGCTTCAACAAGAAAAAGACAAAATGGGCAAAAGACATGGAAAGAATTTTCACAGAGGAAGATATTTGAATGGCTAACAGATACGTGAAGAAATGCTCCAAATCACTGGAAATAAGAAAGATGCAAATCAAAACCACACGAGGTACCATCTCACCCCAGTAACAGTGGCAAAGTTTAACAGGGCAGAAAATAATAGATGTTGGAGAGGATGTGGCGAGAAAGGAACCTCATACATTGTTGTTGGGATTGCAAAATGGTACAATCATTCTGGAAGGCAGTTTGGCGCTTCCTCAAAAAGCTGAACATAGAAATTCCATATGACCCAGATATTCCACCACATGGAATATACCCGGCGAATATAAGAACTAAGGCACAAACTGGGATTTGTACACCAATGTACATAACAGCATTATTCACCGTTGCAAGAACATGGAAACAGCTCAAATGTCCAAGCATAAATGAATGGATTGAAAAATTATGGTATATTTACACAATGGAATACTATGCAGCATGCAGGAACAATAACTTTGTAAATTATTGCCTAACTTGGGAAGGACTGGAGAGCATTATGCTGAGTGAACTAACTCAGTCCTACAAGCATAAATATTATATAAAACCGTTATTGTAGATTGAGTGTAAGGATCCTTGAGGGGTGGGAGAGACAGGAAGCAGAGGAATGTGGATGTTCAGGAGGCGGATTAATCATTGGGTTGTACAATTTGATGGATGAGGGGATGAAGAAAATTGAAGGAATTTGAGTTTGTATTTAAGTTTTGTAAATAAACTAGCAGAAAAAATTCAGATGAGGTTACTAACATTATTACCAACATCAGACAGGATCCTACTTAAAGCGTAATATAGCAGAAATGTGCTTATTTGTATATTTTACTGGTTACTCATAGACATGCCATTGTGTAAATAAAAATAAATTGTGGAAAACAAAAATAAAGAATGTCGGAGTTTGTTTTATTTTTAAAGTTTTACTGTGATTTGAGTGGCAAGTTCACAGAGTAGATTGGTATTTCCTTCAACCATTCATGCATATTTTATTTTATGAGGACTACAATCCTCACATTGTGACAACATTTTTTGCAGCATGTTTCTATGGTTCTTATTTCTGTTCACTCTTTTATCCGCTTCTTCCTGCCTTTTAAGTTTTATCCCTGGACTAATACTGCCATGCTGATAGGACTTTAGATTTTTTAGTCAAAGATATGAGCTTTTTCAATCCATGTTAGTTTTTTATATTCAAATTATTAGCAAGTTCAAAAAGTTACTTAACAGTAATGAGGCTTTGAACATAACCATAGATGACTTGGGATGAATTGACCAGAACCCTTTCAGATGACAAGAAGACGATCCATGCTGTGAACAAGGTTTGATTGCTGCAACCTGATAGTTTGCTCTGTACTGGGCTTTGATTGTGGATTCTGATGCTCAAAGTTTTCAAGTTGGACAGATGATTCTTCAGCAACAGGGATATGCTTATCTTGTAGAGTACTGGTTTGATAGAAACAGGTAAAGTAGAAATTGGCTATATAAAAATAAGATATGAAGACATGAGGCATGAAGCAGCTGGCTTACATACCTTCATGAATGCAGTTAGTAATAAGAAGATTATAAGGAGGAGGGGAAATCCACAATATATATGAATGAAATATAAAACACAATGTATGAGCATAAAAGACAATCTATATTAAATATAAAAATATTAAAATAAAACAAAAAATCCAAACAAAAAATAAAGTGTTATACAGCAAGTACATCAGTATACAGAAAAAAAATGCTAAAACAATGATATGCGGTATTCTATAAATTCTGTAAAAAAGTTCCTAAGTCCTGGAGAAAAAGGCATTAAGGTAGTTTGTGTTTAGATGACATAATTTTCTAACTTATGCAAATAAACTATTAGTTGCTCATTATTGTTATTAACCTTTGGTTGTTTTGACAGTTATGGTGAAAAGAAATATTTTATTCTCATCCAACACTGTTGAATATAAGCAGAGAAATTTTTGTTTTCTTTTAAAAAATATTATCCAGATAGAATAGTTTAAATCATTTTTTAAATCATTGGGTAATTTTGCTATTAATTAGTTAATAAAATTAAAGTAGATTGAAATAAAAATAGAAACTCATACTTGTAAGTTACAATTTATTTTTTTTGCCTATTAAAGAGCTTTTAATTTTTTCCCTTTGAAAAAATGTTTTGAACATATCTGCCTTTGAGGTGAAAATTTTAGTGCAAGTTCAGAATTTTATTATCATTTTAGTTATAGATCTTATTTTGGGGAAGTTCTACTGAAAATGCTTAACTAATAAATCCTATTTCTAAATTTAGGGAGCTCTGTTTGCCTAATTGTAAGAAGCTATGCTGCAATCTAGAAGGCATGTGGTTCGAGTTGGCCAGCTGCTCCAAGGGAGAAGGATGGGTAATCTCCTCCCATGCAATTAACTGCCTCTGAAAACCCACCAGAGGATCAGCTACGGGGTTGGTTCTGACTATATGGTACACAACAACAACAACAACAACTTTTCACTAATAAAACAAACAATACATTCAGGTTGAACTTGTTATATCTGATATAAAGGAAATAAAATCTTCATGGGGGGAGGGGAACAAACGAAGCAGGGGATATTTTTAAATTTAATTTTTACTCTTTGCTTGTGCCACAGCCCATCTAAAGTTGAATTTTAACAATAAATATTTCTCAGTTTACCTTTCTTAAAACAGATTTTGATTTTATAAAAGTGACTTGGTAAAAACAGTAATACAGAAATCCCCTTTTCTTCAAATTAAATAAAAATCTCTAGGTAAGGACCATGCCAGCATTATGTTTTTTAAATCTTACCAGATGCTTTTAATGGGCAACAGATTTGAAACCACTTCTCAATATTTCCTTCTTTCACTGGTTCTCTTACATTTCAGTAGTGATTGTTCCTTACATGTTTTTTATTTTTCTTGGTGCATAATTAACTTCTTTGAGAACAAGAGTTCTTGCCTAATACTTCATCTGTGTCTGTCACTCTACCACGAATTGAGCCTTAGTACACAGTGGGTACACATAGTGTTAACTAAAATTAACCCACTTAATGGTGTAACTAGTCAGTGTTGTTATTGTTGTTCTTAGGTGTTGTCAAGTTGATTACTACTTATAGTGAACCTATAAACCATTCTACATGAACCTTGTCCTGTCATTGCCATAATCACCTTCTCTGACACACTAGAGCCCATTGCTAAAGTCACCCATCTCATTGGGGATCTTTCTTTTGCTGACCCTCCATATTTCAAAGCATGTTCCTTTCCAAGTACATATCCAAAGTATGAAAGATGAAGTTTTTCCATCTTTGTTTCCAAGAAGCTATCTTCATTTTTTCTAAGACTAATCAGTAGATACTAGTAAATTTTTCAACTCTTAATTACAAATTGCTATCTTTAAAAATAATCAATTACCATAGATGCGGCAAAGGATCAAAGGATGTATTGCATCGAGAAAATAAATTGTTCAGGACCTCTTTAAAGTGATAAAGAGCAAAGATGTGAACTTGAAGACTAAGACATCCTTGACCCAAGGTCTGTCTTTCTTTCTTTCTTTCTTTCTTTCTTTCTTTCTTTCTTTCTTTCTTTCTTTCTTTCTTTCTTTCTTTCTTTCTTTCTTTCTCTCTTTATTTCTCTCTTTATTTCTCTCTTTCTCTCTTTCCTTCTTTCCTTTCTTTCTTGGAATTTTCAATTGCTTTCTGTATATCTGAATGTTGGACAGTGAATAAAGAAGACCAAAAAAGAATTGATGCCTTTGAATTGTGGTGTTGGAAGAATCTTGAATATCCCATTACTTCCGAAAAGAACAAACAAATCTGTCTTGGAAGAAATCTAACCAGAATGCTCCTTAGAAACAAGAATGATGAAACTTCATCTCACAAGTTTTATGCAAGTTGTTGGAAAAGGATTTTGTCCTAAAAGGCAAGTTGTCCTTGGAAAAGGACACTATGCAGGGAAAGGTAGAGGATCAGTAAAAGAGAGGAAGATCTTCAATGAGATGGATTAAGACATCAACAATTCTGCACAATCCCATAACATTGTGAGAACTGTGCAGGATTTGGTGAGATTTCTATCTGTTGTAATAGGGTCACCATAATTCAGAGCTAACTCAGGCATTTAACAATATCTGTAGCCGAAAAAATAGGAAGGGCTTTTATTATATATTTTTTAAAATATATAAAGAGAAATTTTTTATGTACGAGTATAATCACAACACTTCTATCCTTCTTCCCCTCTTACTCATCAGAAAATGCTAGACAGAGTGAAAAACAGTTGGCTTTTGGGATAGAGAGATGTAGTTGCACCACTTTGAACAGCATGCTGGGGTAAATGATTTCATTGTCTTGAATTTCAGCTTCTCTGGATGTAATACGGAATATATATCTACTGAGTTTGAGCTGAGAATTTAAATAGTATATGTGTATAATACATATAAAATATTACTTAAATCGAAAATATATGGAAGATATTTAGAAAACATGTGAAGATGTCTTACAAATGTAAATTCAATCTCCTTAAAAGACATGATTTAGAAAAATATAAGTAGCATGAGGATGGCCAAATCTGACCTCTACTCACTTCACAAAGGGGAACTGTTCTCATCAATAGCATCCACAACCCAAAACCAATTTCTATAAGGTAATACATAGTCTCCTATTTTCCTGTACCTACTTATACTAATTCCAGCACCAGTCTTAATGTTCTACTGGTTCCAGAATCCATAAGAATGGCCACACCAATCTCAGAAACATATTCACTTTTGTAAGGTTTATTAGAAAAGTTAACAGGTTACAGTTCAGGTCAGTAGCAAGATACAATTTTTCAGTCCAGATGGCTTCTCAAGTGTACAATTTCTCAGTGAAGAAAACTTCTTAAAGGTGCTTATAGGCTCTTTTGACTTTCAGCCTCATGGCTTAAATCAGTTTTACAAAGTTCCCTTCATGTTGTTAGATGATTCTGGGTGGACCATGACTCTTAGTAATGCTATGAACAGTGAACTCTGTCCTATCCTGTGCTATAATTACTATCCCTGATATAATTGATCCCATTGCTACTGCAGCCACTTGGTGGATCCATCATGTTGACAGTCTTTCTCTACTGGGATAACCCTTCACCTTTCCAAGCTTGATGTCTTTTTACAAGGACTGGCCTTTCTAACCACATACCCAAGGTACATGAGATAAAGTTTCATTAACTTTATCACTAAGGGGCATTCTGGATGCACCTTCTCCAAACCATATTTGTTTATTCTTTCAGCAGTCCATAGGATGTTGTTGTTGTTTTTGATTGCCTTCAAGTCAAGCACAACTAATAATGACTCCATGAAAAAAAGGCCTGAAACTCCTCTACAACCGTCAGCATTTATCAAAGTTCGTAGAGTTTCCGGAGGCATTTATTTAGGAAGTGGATGCCACTTCCTTAGGATATCCAATAATTTTCTACAACACCAAAACTCAAAGGTATGGGTTCTTCTTCTGTTATACTGATTCATTGTCCAATTTTCAGATACACAGAAAGTAAATGAAAAGACAATAGGTTAGATACAGTGTACCTTAGTCTTTAAACTAAAATCATTTATATTTAGTACCTTGGAGAGCTCTTTGACTACAAATTTCCTCAATGAAACACATCTTTGATTTCTTGATTCCTAATGCAAAACATGATTATTGTATATCCAAGCAAGATGAAATCATTAATCACTTCAATCTTCTCTCCATCTATCATGATGTTGTCTATTGTCCCAGTGGTGAGGATTTTTGTTTTCTTGATGTTGAGAGGTAAAACTATTAAAAGCTGTATTCTTTGATTTTCTGCAACAAGTGCTTCAGATTTTCCTTGCTTTTCAGCATGAAATGTTGTTATCTATACACACCAGAATATTGGCTGTTGTTGTTATGAGCCATTGAGTGACTATGACTAATAGTGATCCTATTCACGACAGCTCTTATCCCTGCTATATCCTGAGTCAATCTCATTGCCTCTGACAACCCTACCCTCATTACACCAGTTATTACATGAATCCATCTCATCTGGGGTCTTCCTTACTTGTACTGTCTCTCCACTCTTCAGAGCATATCTTTCCCTAAAGATTGGTACCTACTGGCAACATGTCCAAAGTATGTGAGACAGAGCCTCAAAATTTTTGCATACAAGAAGCAGTTTGGTTTCACTTTCTCCAAAACAGACCTGTTAGTTCTCTCTGCAGCTAGTGCTATCTTCAATACTATTCCCCAGAACCACAGCTCAATGACATAAATTCTTCTTCTGTCATGTTTGGTTATTGCTCAGCTCTTTGATTTATAGCAAGTAATTGTGAAGATCATGGATTGGATCACGTGCATCTTAGTCTCTAGACTGACATTATTGTTCTTTAGTACTCTCGACATGTCCCTGATAGCAGATTTCCCTAATGAAATTAATCTTTTTATTTCCTGACTGCTGGTGCCAAGAGTCCAAGAGTGTTGATTGTGGAACCTAGCAAGCTGAAATTGTTAACAATCTCAGTCTCTTCTCTATCATGGTGCTACCCACTGGCCCAGTGGTGAGAACCTTCATATTCTTCAATCCATATTGCAGACTACAGTCCTTTACCATCTACAGCAAAGGCTTCAGGCTTTCTTCTGTTTCAGCCAGTAAGGTTGGGTCATCTGCATAATGCAGGTTGTTGATGAGTCTTTCCCCAGTCTTGATGCTACCTTCCTCTTCATGAAGTCCAAACTCTTGAATGATCTGTTCTGCAAATAGACTGAAAAGATATGGAAACAGGATACATCCCTGATGCACTCCTTTACTGATTTTTAACCATGTAATATTTCCTTACACTGTTCTGATGACTGCTCCTTGGTCAAAGCACAGGTTTTTGCAGAAGCATAATCAAATATTCTAGAATTCTCATTCTTTTCAAGATTAGCCACAATTTGTTGTGATCACAGTCAAATGCCTTTACATGTTGTTGTTGTTGTCATGTGACATTGAGTCGTTTGAGACTCATAGCGACCCTATGCACAAGAGCTCTAAATGGTGTTCTATCCTGTGCCAACCTCGCCATCTCAAACGCACTTATTCCCACCGCTCCAGTCACAGAATCAATCCATCTTATTGAGGGCCTTCCTCTCCTTAACTGCTCCTCCAGTCTGTCCAACGTGATGTCCCTCTCCAAGGACCAGTCCCTCCTGGCAACATGCTCAAATTATGTCAGACGAAGCTTCAGAATCCTTGACTCCAAAGAGCATTCCGGCTTCACCTTCTGCAGAACAAACCTGTTTGTTTTCCTAGCAGTCCATGGTATATTCAACACTGTTCTCCAGTACCACAGCTCAAAGGCATCAATTATCTATCAAACCTATTCACTGTCCAACTCTCTGATGCATAGCACGTAATTGTGAAGACTATAGCCCGGATCAGGTGTACCTTAGTCTCAAGCCTGACATCGTTGCTCCTCAGTACTCTTGAGAGGTCTCTCATAGCTGACTTTCTCAGTGCAATTCATCTCTTGATTTTCTGGCTGCTGTTACCAAGAATGTTGATTGTGGAGCCAAGCAAACTAAAAGTGTTAACTATCTCAATCTCTTCACCATCCATACAGATGCTGCCAGTTGTCCCAGGGGTGAGAATCTTTGTTTTCTTGATGTTGAGCTTCAATCCATATAGGAGGCTGCAGTCCTTGATCTTCTGCAGCAAGCGCTTCAGGTCCTCCTCAGTTTCAGCAAGCAGGGTGGTGTCATTTGCATAACGCAGGTTGCTGATGACTCTTCCACCAATCCTGATGCCACATTCCTCTTCATATAGCCCAGCATCTCAGATGATCTGTTCTGCATACACAATGAAAAGGTATGGAGACAGAATACATCCCTGACGGACCCCCTTCTTGATTTTGAACCATGTAGTGTCTCCTTGCTCTGTTCTGACGACTGCCTCTTGGTCCAAGCATAGGTTTGGCATTAGCACAATCAAATGTTCTAGAATTCCCATTCTTCTCTGGTACTCTTTGCTTTCATCAAAATCCATCTGACATTGCTGATAATGTCTCTAGTGAGACAGCCTTTTCTAAACTCAGCTTGTATTTCTGACAGTTCTTTGTTGATGTATTGTTCCAGTCATTTTTGGACAATCTTCAAGAGGATTTTGCTTGCATGTAATATTAGTAATTTGACTATACAAAATTCTATGAATCTTCCTTAAATTATGATGCTACATTATAATTCATAAAGTCTAGCTTCCTGAACAGTTTGTTCTGCATCAATCAAGAGAAAAGACATAGCCCTGATGCACATCTCTCTTGATTTTAAACCACGCGGTGTTCTCCTGCTCTGTTCTTCTCTTCCCTCTATCCTCTAGCAAGTTTGGTGTAAGGCCTCTGGATCTGGTTCCATGATCTCAAGTCAGTTTTGTCTCATGTTAGTTTCTGTTTCTCTATCGAAGGTGCTGTTTCTCTCATGGGGATAATGATCTGCCTGGCTTAGCATTCTTTGATCCCAAAGGATAGGAATCACTGCACTCCCTGCTTCCTCTTCCTTATTGACAGTGAGATTTTCACTTTCACTGCTAAATCCACTCATTTTTAACCTGTTGGGATGGGAAAAATAGACCCAATTCCATGATGATTACTTTATGCATACCTTATTTCAAGTTCCCTCCCACTTAAGTAGTAAAAGTAAGAATCAGTGGCTAGGAAAGCTATTTTGAACAATAAACCATTGACATCACATATATAATATTTTAAATCAGTACCTTCCAGATGTGACTGGGACGACTGAAAGGCCTTCAGAAAAACGGTTTAAGTCTTTCAGAGTTAGATTTCACCAAAAGATCTCTGTTTTACTTATTTCACATATTGTTTTGATATGAAATATTGTATAATAAAAATATTAAAGAAAATACTTTAAAGTCCTTGATCTAAAGTATTTTGTCAGCTACAACTTGAATTTTGCCTTCACCAAGTATATAGTTTATTTTTAAAGTACATGTTTGTATCTTTGGTTATAATATTAGATTTGAAATTTGTTTTTATAATTTCTTTCTTTAATTAGTTTGGTATTGTAAACTTGGGAGAAAATTTAAAAAAATATATTTTAGAATGTTACATTTAGAAAGGTCTGTATAGCTCTTTGATACATAGCAAGTAATTATAAAGACCCTGTCCTGGATCAGGTGCACCTTAGTCTCATTGCTCTCATATTGCTCTTTAGTACTTTGGAGAGGTCCCTGACAGCAGATTTCTCCAATGATCATCTTTTGATTTCCTGACTGCTGATTCCAAGACTGCTCATTGTGGAGCTGAGCAAGCTGAAACTATTAACCACCTCATTATCTTCTCCGTTTATGATGATGCTGCAATAAATCTCACTAGTGAGACTTGATGTTGAGCTTCAATCCATATTGAAGACTGCAGTTCTTGACCTTCTGCAGCAAACACTTCAAGTCCTCTTCCGTTTCAGCAAGTAAGGCTGTGTCAAATGCATATCTAAAATATTTAAAAGTCATTAGTGAGTGTTCCTCCAATCCTGATGCCACATTTCTCCTCGAAAGTGCAGACTTCTGAATGATGTGTTCCACATATACAGTGAAAAGGTCTGGAGCTAGGGAGCTCTGGTGGCCTAGTGGCAACAAGCTGCACTGCAATCTCAGAGGCGCGTGGTTCGAATCCACCAGATTCTCTGCTGGAGAAGGAGGAGCGGTCTCTTCTTGTACCAGTCAGATCTGATTTGACGGTACATCCACACACAAAAAAAATAAAATAAAAATAAATTTTTAAGAAAAGGTAGGGAGCTAGGACACAATCCTAACACACTCCTTTCCTGATTTTGAACTATACATAAGATGATCTAAAACTTGTAATCATCCTCTCATTTCAATTAAATAATAATTAATGGCACCAACAGTACTCTGGAATTTTTATAATGTCACACTGTGTTTGGTTGTTTATAATTTCCAAAATAAAGACATATATGTAATATTATTACTATTTTCAATTAATTAAATGTAATAGCAATACTATTAGTTTGGTATTGTGACCTGTGAAAACAATAAAAGGTTGTCTTTTACTGTCAGAGCCCCAGGTAACTCTAGCAGCTTAGTGGTAAGAATTTGTGCTGAAAACCTAAAGGGACAGGGTTCGAATCTACCAGCCACTGTGAGAGATAAGGATGGGAAATCTCTGCCGGGATGATTAATTGCCTCTGACAATTGGCTGGAGGTTCAGCTATGGGTCAGTTCCGGGTCAAAAGCAGATAACAATGTCAACAACAACGACCATAATACTATACATAGCTGAATATCATATCCATCCATGGGGAGAGCAGTGGTAAGAGATACCAGAATGACAGTGGTGGCATGAGAGCAGCATCACATAAGTGACTGGAAGTGGAGGGGAGTACTGGTCAGAGAAGGGGAGGGCCAGAAGAATGGTAGAGAAGGATAGGGTGAGGGGAACATAACCAAGTCACACTTGCCAAACAGGAATGGGAGTAAGTGGAGGATGGGGACCAACACTGAACTGGTTACTTTTGTAATGGGGAAGTGTCTTTTACTTGCTCTTCTATCCAAAATGCTTACTTGTTAGACCTAGCATCCAACTTAAGGTAGACTAGGGAGAAAGATTGGTCATTCACTTCTGAAATAACAGGTTTTTGAAAACCCTATGCACAATAGAGCAAACTTAGGTTAGACTAGTAGATATGGCACAAGAGACTGAGCCCTACAGTTGGGAAACGGAACTGCTCAAGCAGATAGTAGTGACCGAATGTGAAAAGCACAAATGTAGGCAAATTGGACACTGTTAAGGAAGAAATGGAATGCACAATATTGACACTCTAGGTAATGGCAAACTGAGATGAACTGACATGGGACATTTTGAAGCAGACAATCACATGACCTGTTATGTTTTAGATTAAAAGGTGAGGGAAAAGAAGTCACAAAATAGTCCATTTTCAGATCCATCCTGAAATTCAATGTGGATGATAGAATAATATTCACAGAAATAAAAGGAAGATTTGTTAATACTACTATAATTCAAACATATGCACCAACGATCAAAGCAAAAGTAGATGATTTCTACCAACTTTGCAGCTGGATATTGATCAAACCAAGATACATTAATTATAATCGGTGACTGGAATGCAAAAGTTTGGGACAGAGAAGAAGGATCACTAGTTGAAAAACGTAGACTTGGTGACAGAAATGAGGCTGAGGATAAAATGATAGAATTTTGAACAACCAATGATTTAGTCATCGTAAATACTTTTATGAGAAACACAAACAGCTACTACACATGTGGGCCTCACCTGATGGGCTACACAGGAATAAGATTGACTAGATCTGTGAAAAGAATCTTGAAAAAGCTCAGTATCACCTAGAAAAACTAAGCCAGGTGCTGGTTATGGAACAGACCATCAACTGCTTATTTGTAAGTTCAAAGGGAAGCTAAAGAAAACTAAGTCAAACTACAAGAACCAAAATTTGACCTTGAGTAGATCCCATCTGAATATAAATATTAAAATATTAAAATAAATATCTTAGTAATAGGATTGGGATTTTTAACACTAATGAGCAAAGTTCAGATGAGCTGTGGTGGGATATAAAAGATATTATCTATGAAGGATGAAAAGCATTATTACAAAGACAAAGGAGGAAGAAAAGGTCGAGACAGATGTCAGAAGAGTCTCTGAATATAAAACTGGAGTAGAAAGCTGTCAAAGCAAAGGGAGAAAATCAGGAAGATAAAAAACTTAGCAGAAGATTTTAAAAAACAGTTCGGAAAGACAAAATAAAATATAATGATTGTGGAAAGAGCAGGAGTCCAAAATCAAAAGGGATGAACTTATTAGGCATTTGTTAAACTAAAACAACTGAAGAACAAATTCAAGCCATGCGTTGAAATACTTAAGGATGATATGGAAAGAATATTAAATGATCCAGGAATCTTCAGAAGAAGATGGAAATAACACAGAAAATTGTACCAAAAAGAATTGGCTGACACAGAAGGCTTTCATGAAACACCATCTGATCAAGAGGAAATTGTGATGAATGAGGAAGTGCAAGCTTCTCTGAAGGAGCAGGCAAAAAAAAACAAGGTCTCAGGAATTGATGGAATACCAATGGGTATATTCAACAAACAGATACAGGCTTGGAGTGCTCACCAGGTCCTGCCAATAAACCTGGAAGACAACCACCTGGCCAGCTGAATGGAACAAATTTATATTTATTCTCATTAAAAAAATGTTCTAACAGAGTGTGAATATTATCAAACAATATCACAACTACTGCACTCAAGCAGCATACCACTAAAAATGATCCAAAAATTACTGGAACAGAACATCAACAGAGAACTATAAGAAATATAAGCTGGGTTTTGAAGAAGTCATGGCACTAGGGACATCATAGCCAATGTCAGATGGATCTTGTCTGAAAGCAAAGAGGGTCAAAGGAGTTTCTGTTTGTGTTTCATTGACTATTCAAAGGCATTTGCCTATGTGGATCACAACAAATTGGCTAACCTTGAGAAGAATGGGAATTCCACAACATCTAATTATGCTCATGAGAAATCTATACTTGGGCCAAGAAGCAGCCAACAGAACACAGAAAGGAAACATTGCATGATTCAAAATCAGGAGAGAAGTGTGTCAGGGATCCATGCTGTTTCCACACCTTTTCATTCTATATGTGCAACAGATCACTTGATAGGCTTTGCTTTATGAGGTAAAAAGTGGCATCAGGGTTGGAGTAAGACTGATCAACTACCTGCACTACACAGGTGATATTATCTCATTTGCTGAAACTGAGAAGGATGTGAGGCATTTGCTGCAGAAGGTCAAGGACTACAGTCTTCAATATGGGTTGAAGCTCAACATCAAAAAAACCCAAGATTTTTCATGCTGTGCCAATTGACAGTACCATATTAGATGGAGAAGAGACTGAGATAGCTAACAATTTCAGCCTGCTTGGATCCACAATCAAATACCCTTGACACCAGCAGTCAGAAAATCTAAAGATTTAAAAGAAGAATTAAGGCCTTTGAGTTGTGGTGCTGGAGAATAATCCTGAACATACTGTGAACTGCCAAGTGAACAAACAGATCATTCCTAGAGAGGGTGAAACCAAGTTGTCCCATGGAGGCAAGGATTTTTAGGTTATATCTCACATACTTTGGGCATGTTACTAGGAGAGATTAATCCTTGGGGAAGGACATCATACTTGGTAATATGGAGGGATAGCACAGGAGAGGCAGACTCTGAATTAAATGGATTGACACGATAACTAAGGATAACAAAAATTCAGGAGGTGTGCCAGAGGAACTGAGATTGTTTCAGGATATGACAAATTTCAGCACTATTGTGCATAGAGTTTCTATGAGTTTAAAGTGACTCAATTTGGTCCCTGGAAAGTGCCACCCGGCCCCTAAGGAGAGCCACTCCACCACTGGGGACTGTCACCTGGCTACTGGGGAGAGCCATCTAACATGGGAGAGGTGTTCAAACCCTGGAGAGCTATCCAGACCCTGGGGAGTTCTTCCCAGCTTCTGGGAAGAGACATCTGGCAGGGATGAGCCCTCCAGTTACTGGAGAGAGCCACCTGGCCCCTGAGGAGAGGCCCCCAGCACTGGGGAGTGCTGACTGGCGCCTGGCAAGAGCCACATCACAGGGGAGAGTCTTCCACTCCTTGTAGAGAGCCATCTGGTCCCTGGGGAGAGATACCCAATGTGTATGAGGAAATTTATGCAAGCCACTTTCCTCCATTTCCTCCTCCAGCACACGTGCAAGTAATACCTCCAAAGCCCTTTTCTTTGTAGCTCATGTTTGTTCTCTCTAGTTTTGCTTCCTTTCTTATAGGCAACCTGAACATTGAGTCTTGTTTCCAAACCTGAACCCTGAGCCCAGTTCCAGAGACAAAAGGGAAATATAACTGCCAGCTAAGGAAGCAAATGTGGATGGAGCTGCCAAGGTCAGCCAGCCACTCCCACTAGACTCACTCACACAAACACTTTGCAGTCCAGAGGGCAGAAAACGTTATGAAAATCTACCTGAACAAGAAGGCATGTAGCTTCATCTCAAGACCACCAGTAAAGTGTTAGATTGAGCTCTTATTCTAACTTCATCTCAACACCCCTGTTTAGCATGTAGCAGCCAGAGATTTTGTACTCCTATTCCCAAATAGGAAATGCACAATGAAAAATAAAAATATTTGTAAAAAAACTAATAATAATCACTATTGGACTATGCTCTCATTACTCTATCTTTTCTAGTCCCTGCAAGATCTTTCTTATTTCCTTTACACACTCCCTCCACCCACTAAAATTGCAACCTTGTGATCTCATCCCTACCCATCCTACCCTTTTGTTCCCACACCTTTTTTTTACCCCCTTGGATCCTCATAGCTGTTTTTTTAATATGTAATTATTCAGTATGTATATGTGTATATATGTATGTATATATATGTATACACACACACTCTGAATCAATATTGTAATGCATTCTGTGTGTACATAATGCACATATTTGTTCTGGGAGAACTGCATGAGCTGATATAAGGTAAGAACTAAGCTGCATATATGATAAAGAAAAAGGTATGGGGAAATCAGGGGCATAAGAAAGCACAACAGGCAAGGAAAACTGAGAGACAAAGCAACAATGAAAGTGATACTATAATGAAGCTTTTGAAATAATGCAAATCAGTGACAACTGCAGGGGAGGAATTTTTTTATTATTATTAATTTTGATAAAAATTTACAGATATTTTAGATTTACGTTCATTCATTGTTGCACTTTTCTCCCTGCTCCCCAGACCCCAGTTCCCTCTTCTCTTTGAAAAGTAAGAGAAAAATTTTTTCATTGTTATATAATCCCTTCCCCCCAAATCCACTCCACTACACAGCCTTCGTTCTGGACTCCTGTAATGACAATAATATCTAATCACATATCCCTTTTAAACAGTTCTTTCCCTCATCTGTTTCAATGCAGTGTACATTATTTATCTCATCTTTCTTAGTCTCCTCCCAACCCCAATATCAGTCCGTTTTACAGCAGTAGCCTTATGCAGTATTTGTCCTTTTGTGACAGAGATATTTCACTCAGCATAATGTCCTCCAGAGTCACCCATTTTTAATAATATTGCATGAGTTCCTTGTTTTTCAGTGCAGTGTAGTATTCCATTGTGTAAATATACCACAGCTTCTTTATCCATTCTTTTGTTAATGGGCACTTAGGTTGTTTCCAACTATTTGTTATTGTGAACAAAGTCACAATAAACATGGGTGTGCATTTTTCTGCTTGGGTGACAGTTATGGCTTCTTGGGCTATATTCCCAGTAGTGGAATTTCTGGGTCAAAAGTTATTTTTATTTGCAACTTTTGGAGAAAATGCTATGCTGCCTTCCATAGTGGTTGCAACATTTTATACTCACCAACAGTGAATAAGTGTTCCAGTTTCTGAACAACCCCATCAGCATTTGTTGTTTGCTGTTCTGTTAAATTTTGCTATTCTTAGTGGAGTGAGACGGTATCTCATAGTTGTTTTGATTTACATCTCTCTTGTTTTGAGACTATAAACAGTGAAAATGGAAGTTGCATACATAGGGAGTGTTTGGAGTTTGGTTGTATCACCCGAAGTACAGGTTTTAAATTCAAATTCCATGCCTATGGTTATTATCCCATTTGTTATGGATTATCTTTGTTATGCTAATGAGATAGAATTAGTATAGGGTATATTTTGAGCATCAGAGAGCTGGACAATTACTAAGGATGATAGATGTCAAATTGATGTCTTTAAGTTGTGGTGCTAGAGAAGAGTCTTCAACATAATATGGACTGCCAAGAAAACAATTAAGTCTACCTTTGAGAGGGTAAAAAGTTTCTTCTTGGAGACTAGGGTTTTGAAGCTCCATATCATATATTTTGGACACGTGTTCAGGAGGGACCAATCCTTGAAGAAGGATATCATGCTCGAAAGTATGGAGGGACAGCAGAGGAGAAGACCCCAGATGAGATGGATTTATTCAGTAACTATAACAATGGTGGTAGGTGTGTTGGAGTCAGTGAGACTGGCTCAGAATAAGGCAGGCTTCAGAACTGTTGTACTTAGGGTCACTATGAGTTGCAGGTGACTCAACAGCACATAAAAACAACAATAACACATAGTTTGAGCTGCTTTTAAAAAATATATAAAATATTGTTGTTGTTATGTGCTTTCAAATGTCCTACAATTCATAATGACCTTATGTACAACAGCCTAAACTTTCTCTAACCTGAGACAGTTTCCAACCTTATTGTCTCTGACAAACCTACACCCAATTACCCAGGTCATTGTGTCAATCCATTTCATTGAGGATCTTCCTCTCTTCTGCTCTCTCTCTACCCTCCCAAACATAATGTCCCCTCCAATGACTGGTACCTCCTTGCACCATGCCCAAAGTATTTCAGATGGAGCTTCAGAATCCTTGCTTCCAAGAATCACCTCTCCAGGATGAACCTGTTTGTTCTTCTAACTGTTGTTGTTGTTGTTAAGTGCCGTCGAGTCGCAGGCGACTCATAGCGACCCTATGAAGGAAAGTCCTCAACACTTGGGGGCCTTTCATCCTCTCTCCAGGTTCATAGGGTTTGTGGAGGCAAGCTATTATGGAAGTGGATGCCACTCCTCCTTCCAAGTTCTTCTAGCAGTCTGTGGTATACTCAATACTGTTCTCCAGCACCACACAGCTTAAAGGCTTCAATTCTCCTTCTATAATTCCTAGTCATTGTCCAGCTTTCTGATGTATAGCATGTAATTGCAAAGACCATGACCTGGGTCAGGTGGACCTTAGTCTCCAGACTGATATTGTTGCTCTTTAATACTCTGGAGAAGTCCCTAACAGCTGACATTCCCAATGCAATTCGTCCTTTCATTTCCTGGCTGCTGGTACCAGGAAATGTAGAATAGATTAAATAAATCAGAAATAAGAAGATGGGGAGGAGGGAACCAAGCCACCTGAAAATCACCCAGGAACTGAAGCTTAAAGAGACAAAGATGGACATGCAAAGCCAGAGCCCAGAGAGAGAAACAAAGCCTTCCTTACAGCTGACCTCCTGAGTTTGAGCTTCTAACCTCTAACACCATGAGGAAATAAATTTCAGTTTATTAGCATTGATGCTAACATAACTTTAATAAAATACAAAAATTGTCTTTGTATATTTCTCTTCTTCATCCACTTTATGATACTACTGATGCAAATTAAATTTTATCCACAGTATGCCCAACATGTATTTAAAGAAAAAAATTTGGTGAATGTATGCATTTCAGTATTTTCTTCTCATAATCCAGATCATAAAACAGATGAGGGAGAAAACTAAAACTATTTATGTGATTAGGTATTTTTATCATGAAAGTTTTGGCTTTTTTAACCTTCTGAGATCAATGTTCCCTTATTTGGCCATCATGTATATGAAAGGTGGAAACCATGATAAAGTATTAAGCACACAAAGGATATTAGACTTTCATTAGAAAAGGGACTACTCTGTAAACACAAAATTATACCTAGATCAAGAAGCTATTGTCTGAACAGAACAAGGGAACACTGTATGGTTTAAAATGAAAAAAGTGTGCAACAGGGTTGTATCCTTTCTTCATACCTATTCAGTTTATATGCAGAACAAATATTTAAAAAAGCTGGACTTTGTGAAGAAGAACGTGGCATTAGAATCAGAGGAAGACTCAACAGCAACCTGCATTATGCAGAAGATACAATCTTGCTTGCTGAAAGTTAAGAAGACTTAAGGCATTTTCTGCAGAAGATAAAAGATGATAATCTTCAATATGAACAACATAGGAACATCAAGAAAACAAAAATCTTTACTACTGGGCCAGTGGGTAGTATAATGGTAGCATAGAACATAGGGAGAAAGATAATTCAAATCCCATGCCTCTCTGGAGATTTTAATCCACTGGCAACTCCACAGGGAGAGATGGCGGGCAATCTAATCCCATGTAATTTATAACCTCAGAAACCCAACTCAGGGTCAGATATGAGTTGATTCCAGATTGGCAACATTGAGTTTGCATTTTTTTTCCATGAATTAAGATTGTATTTATTCCCATCAACAAACAAATGGATAGAGAAGTTGTGGTATATTCACACAATGGAATACTACGCTGCATTGAAAAACAAGGAACTCATGCAATATTATTAAAAATGGGTGACCCTGGAGGACATTACGTTGAGTGAAGTATCTCAGTCACAAAAGGACAAGTACTGCATGGTGCCACTGTTGTAAAACAGGACTGACCTCGGGGTTGGGGGGAGACTGAGAAAGATGGGTTCAATAATGTATACTGCATTGAAACAGATGAGGGAGAAAACTAAAACTATTTATGTGATTAGGTATTTTTATCATGAAAGGTGTCCAGAGTGAAGGCTGCATAGTGGGGTAGGCCTGGGGGAGGGGAGGTATTGTAAAACAATGAAAGAATTTTTCTTTTACTTTTCCAAGAGGGGAGTGTACTGGGGGGGAAGGGTTGGGAGGGGAGAAAAGTGCAGCAATGAATGAATGGAAATCCAAAGTCTCTCTAAATTTTCATTGAAATTAATTATAAATTTTAAAATGATTGTATTTATTTCGCTTTCTGTAGCTGCATTCTTCTATTCTTTATGAAATTTTCACAAATGCAAAATGACTAAAAGTAATTTAAAAAGCACTCTTTTAAAAATATCAGCACCCTACTTAGAATGAGTGTTGTTGTTATGTGCCATTGAGTCACCTGTGACTCATAGTGACTGTAGGTACAGTAGCCCTGAACCCTGCCCTATGCTGAGCCAGTCTCACTCCCTCCAAAACACTGACTTCCATTATCCTGTCTACTGTGTCATTCCATCTCATCCAGGGTCTTCCTCTCCTGTACTGTTTCTCCACCCTTTTTAGCATGATTTCCTTCTCCAAGGCCTGGTCCCTCTTGGAAACATGCCCTAAGTATGTCAGATGGAGCTTAAAATTCTAGCTCCCAGAGAGAAGCTTGATTTCACCCTCTCTAGAACAGACCTGTTAGTTCTCTTGGTGGTCCATGAAATGTTCAATATTCTTCTCTAGCACCACAACTCAAAGGCATTGTTTCTTCTTCTATCATCCCTAGTCATTGTTTAACTCTTTGAAGCAAAGCAAGTAATTGCAAAAACCATGGCCTGGATCAGGTGCACCTTAGTCTCTAAACTGACATCATTGCTCTTCAGCACTCTAGAGAGGTCCCTGAGAGCAGGTTTCCCTAGTGCAATTCATCTTTTGATTTCTTGACTCCTGGTGCCAGGAGTGTTGATTATGAAACAAAGCAAGCTGAAGCTGTTAATAATCTCAATTTCTTCTCCATATATCATGGTGTTGCTGATTAGCTTAATGGTGAAAATCTTTGTTTCCTGGATACTGAGCTTCAATTCATACTGAAGACTGCAGATCATGACCTTTTACAGCAAATGCTTCAAGTCCTCCTTAATTTCGGTAAGCAATGTTAGGTAATTTGAATAATGTGGGTTATTAATTAGTGTTCCTACAATCCTGATACCACATTCCTCCTCATAAAATCCAGCTTCCTGCATATAGAACATATAGGTTGAAAGGGTATGGAAATAGGATACATCCCTGATGTACATTTTTCCTGATTTTGAACCATGCAGCATTTCCTTGCTTTGTTTTGAGGACTGCTTTCTGCTCCAAGAATAGACTTCTTATGAGCACAATGAAGAGTTTTGGGATTCTCGTTCTTCTCAAAGTGAGCCACAACTTATTTGTGAGCCACACAGTGAAATGCCTTAGCATAGTCAAGGAAATACAGATAGACCTTCCCCTGGTATTCTTTGCTTTCAGCCAAAATCCAGCAACTATTTGTTACAATGTCCTTAGTGCCACAGCCTCTTCTAAACCCAGATTTCACTCTGGAAATTCTGTTGATATACTATTCCAGTTGGTTTTGCATAATCCTCAGTAGGATCTTGCTTGTGTAGGATATTACTGATACTGTCCAATAATTTCCACACTATGTTGGATCACCTTTTTTTTGAAGTGGGATAAATATGGATCTCTTCCAGTCAGTTGGCCAGGTAATTGTCCTCCAGATTTTTTGGCACAACCTGGTGAGCACATCCAGGGCTGCACCTGTTTGTTGACATATGTCTATTAGTATACCATCCATTCCTGGGGTCTTGTTTTTTGCCAATTCCCGTAGAGCAATTTGAACTTTCTCCTTCACCACCATTGCCTCTTGATCATGTGTTATTTCATGAAATCCCTCTGTTTCAGCCACCTGTTTCTGGCACAATGATTTTTTTATGCTTCCTGGATTATTCTGTATTCTTTCCATAGCACCCTTTAATATTACAACTTTAGACTTGAATTTGTTCCTTCTGCTTAAGAAATGTCAAGCAAGTTCATCCCTTTTGATTTGCTTTCCTGAGCTGCCCTTTAAAATTTTCTGTTCAGCTTCTTCCTGATTTTTCCCCTTTCCTTTGGCTTCTTGGTACTCTAGTGCAATATGCAGAGTATATTCTGACATCCATTTCAGTTTTATCTTCCCCTGTGTTACAAATGGATTATATCCTCCCACAGTTTATCTGGGATTCACTCATTTGTGTTCAAGCCCTCAAACCAGTCCCTGAGATGGTCTGTAAATTCAGGTGGGATAGACTTAAAGTCAACTTTTGCTTCTTGTGGATTTGACTTAATTTTCTTTAGCTTCAGTTAGAACTTGCATATAAGTAGTTGGTGATCTGTTCCACAATCAGCACCTGGTCTAGTTTTCACAGCTGATATTGAGCTTCTTCAGTGATTTTTTTTTCTCACTGATGTAATCAATCTGATTTCTATGTGGATCATCTGGTGATGTCCATATGTATAGTCGTCATTTATGTTTCTTATAAAATTTATTTGCAATGAATAAATCATTGATGGTACAAAATTCCATCATTTTATCTCCAGCCTCATTTCTGTCACCAAGTTCATACTGATCCTTCTTCCCTGTTCCCAATTCTTGCATTCCAGGAACCCATTATCGTTAATGCTTCTTGACTGCATGTTTGGCTGATTTCTGACTGTGAAGGTTGGTAGAGAACATCTGTTTCCTCTCTTTGGCTCTCTGGTTGTTGGTGCATATATATATTTGAATGTTAGTGGTATTAACACATTATCATTTTATGAGTATGGATACTGTACTGTCACTCACAACATTGTACTTCAGGATAGATCTAGAAATGATCTTTTTAACTATGAATTTGACCCCATTTTTCCATATTTTTTAATTTTCAGTGTAGTAGATCATATGATCATCTATTTCAAAATGTCCCATGCCAATCCATCTAAATTCACCATTGTTTAGGTTGTTAAATTTTATGCATTTTATTTTTTTCCTTAGCAATGTCAAATTTTCCTACATTCATAATTCTCACATTCCATGTTCCAATCATTAGTGTGTTCTTGTTACTGTTCTTCCTTTGTGATTCTCAACGCAAGGGCTCAGCCTCTGGTGTCATATGTGGTCGTCTAAACTAAATGTGCTCTATTGTACATAGTTTTTGTAATCCTGTTATTTCACAAGTGCATGGCCAATTCTTCTCCCTAATCTGTTTTAATTTGGATTCTCAGTTTTAGAAGAATATCTGACAAATGACATTCTACCTAGAATAACAGATCAAAGACCCTTCCCCGTTATACAGCTAACAAATTTGGTGTTGGACCAGCCCTTGCTTTCTGCTCATAAATAGAGGTTTTTATCTAAATTTTCTAAAGTGTAAGACAATACAGATATAATTTGAATTTAAGAAACTGTATTTGAAGCTCATTTTGAGTATGATAAATTAACTGGGAATAGATAAACAGCTATTATTTATTAAAATGATAGTTAATAACTTTCTTTTAATTCCCAACTTTGGAATAAGTATGCTGAATTGAGAAACAGCTTTAAAGTCATTCAGAGTTTGAGAAATTAACTGGATAAAAACATAACTGTAACTTTATTTTCATCTCCAACTCTGGAGTATGCTCCACATTGAAGAAAGGGTAGCATTTCAATTATTTTACTACTGATATTTTCCCTTGGTAGTGCCTTAATATAATAGTGCCTTAAATGTCTCATTAGCTATCATTAGCTCTGCTTGATGGATTGCAGTACATTTGTTTTTGGCAAGGATTTTCTGAAGAGATATTTGATGGATTTACATAGTTTTAATACCTGACAAGGGAGTGCCCAGACTCAGCAACCATAGAAGAAATAAAAAGATAAAAATGTCTTCTTTTCCCCATCATAATCTTCTCTCTCTTAAAGAAACATAATTCACCAGATGTAGATATTTTTGAAGCAAAGAAAACTTGCTTACTGACAAATTATTTTTCTTTCCCATATTGTAGTTTCTCTTGGATCAAAAAACAGGGTTGTTAAGAGTTGAGTTCTCAGGAAGCAGCCATGGAGATGGAGCATATGTTAAAGGCGCAAGGGCCTTTAAGAAAATCTTGGGTAGGAATACAACTCTAAGGGAATAAAGAAAGCAAGCATGGGCAGAGAGAAAAGTAGAACTGTGATGCACATGTTAACAAAGTTCTAAATTGATTCCATGGAGTCCTTTAGGACAGAAATGATCCTTCACATTTGGCACTTATTTGAGATCAGGAGTAAAAAACTATTCTTGTGTTGGATTAATAGACATCACATAAATGGTTCTCTTTGACAGAGAGAAATATCAATAAGCATTTAGTGTATCCGAGGGGGAAAAATAATTCCTTAGTCCTAAAGGGAATTCTAGGTGACTCACCACAGTATTCATCTTCTACATGTAAAATAAGTGGAAAAGTGCAAAACTGATGCAATGCCATATATGCTACTAATAGTCCTTTTATTGGGTGCAAGAGTCTGAATAAATGTAATTTGATTTTTTTATAATGGTATATATTTTATCTTATTAGTCAAATTACATAAACTGAATTCTATAGTTAAATAAGCAAATCATGAAAATATTTATTCAACAAATACTTCTTGAGACCTTACCTCAAACAATCAGACAGTAAAGAATGTACTAAAGGAGGAATTTACGTTTACCACCTGGAAGGGATCAGTTATCTGATTTGACAAACTAATTACACGAATTGAGGATACATAGGGAACACTTACATAAGAACAGGTATAATGATATACTATAAATAAAAGATAAGATTATTTAGAATATTTTAGATATATATAATTATAAATGTTCAGATTAAGAAAAGTTGTAAAAGTTTGAGTTAATCAAAAAGTTTACTCACATGAGGTTATTTTCCATAAAGTAAAGTTACAAATAAGAAATAATTGTAGGCTAGTACAGAGATATCTTGCTAATATTTTTATTTAGTTAGATTTAACTGTGCCAAATCTGTCTTGGTAGTTGATATGAATAGTAATGAGCTCAAATCGACGACATCTAACCACTGTGCTAATGATTTTACTAAGTTCTGATTTCTTAGGGTGATGCAGAACTCTGTAGTCAGAAGGAGACCAGAGCAGAGGAAGGAGGGGGACAGAACCCAGGATATTACAGTGGACAGAGAGTTCTACTATTGTGCAAGAAAGAAGTGAACAGATGAGGAAAAATGTCTATTTAATGAACGAATGCTGTTGCTATTTGTGGATCAAATTTAAATAGTTTAGGGATTATTAAAGATGATATTTCAGGTTAATGCTTAGTAAATAATTTCATTTTATTTTGAAAATGATATTATTTACCACTGTTACTTTCACAGTATTGCTTTACTATTCTTGTCTTTATCTGTTTTTGTCTTGATTTGTTTTAATTTCCTAAAAAAAAATAGCATCTCAACACTTCAAACTAAACCAAACTCACTGTCATCAAGTTGATTCTGACACACAGAGACCCTTCATCAGATCTTTATGGAGGGAGATTATTCATCTTTTTTCCATAAAGCATCTAATGGTTTCAAACTTCAGACCTTACAAGTTAGTAATCTAAGATGGTACTAGCTTCATCATCAAGGTTTATTCATAGCAACAGTTGTTGTTGTTGTTATGTACCTTAGAGTTGGAGCTGACCCATAGCTGACCCCTCCAGAGGATTATCAAAGGCAGTTAATCTTACAGGAGATTGCCTGTCCTCCTGCTGAGCTGCTGGTGGCCTTGAACCACGTGCTTTTGGGATTGCAGCCCAGCTCCTTGTCACTAGGCCAAAAGAATACAGGGCATTAAAACAGAGAAATATTTACTTATAATTACTCATGCTAACACATCAGATATTTTTATTTTTCCATTTTATTTCAAGTTGATGCATATATAAACATTATTTAAAAGCAAAAAAAGAATGTATAGTATAAATAATGCAGAGGTATGTTTATGGTCTACTCCCCTACCCCCTTTGCCATATATCATGTTTTATGATCCTTCATTCTTTACCACTCCAAGAAAGAAACCATTAGCCTTGTTCTGACCTTCTGAATTCCATGCTCGATGCCCAGCCTCGTAAACCTCTGGCATCAGCTTGTAGTGCCAGGTGATCTCCTTGGTTCTGAGTTGTGTGTGCAACCTCTGAAAGTGAGCTTCTTTGTGAATGTCTCCTCCCATTAACAGGAAATAACTTTTCATTCACCTTTTAAAACTTCAAGGAAACTAAACTTTCTCAAACAGCACTTTCAGACTTCTTGCTCTTTACTTGCTATTTGAATTTAAAAGTAATTTCAAATTTTACAGTTGAAATATTTCTCAGTTGTGGTGCCTGGCATGTAGTAGGCACTCAATAAATCTTATTGAATGAATATAGGAGTCATTCATACAAAGTCATGTATAAATTGCTTTAGCAAAAGAAAGTTCTCAGGAAATGTTTCCACAGGAAAATTTGTGTATGTGCCAGATTAGTTCTTTAAAAACAATCAAATAAAACAAAACTTTGAAGGCATAATGTTGTAAAATACACATTTTAGAAATCAGGATAGGTGTTGACCTATTTGCTTTGCATAAATTCTAGCTCTTTAAGCATCAAAATAGCCCTGCTTTCTCTGGTGGCATGTTCTTCCAAAGACCATGCATCTAGCTGTTTAAATCCAAATCCAACAGTGGTTCCTCAGGAGAAAGAAGGCAATCTCCTTTTATGCAATTCACTACCTGGGAAACCCAAGGGTCTGCTATAAGCTGGTTTTATTTAACCAGTAGTGGGTGGTTTTCAAAATTTAGAGGTAAGTCTCATGTAAACTGGAAACTGCTAGAGCCAAGATTTGAAAAACCAACCATTAACACTGAGTTAATTTTGACTCATGGCAAACTTTTCACAGGTGTGTGATGCTGTAAACATTAATAATGTTCCAGGAAAATACAATGAGAATTTAATAAGAGTAGAAAGTGGATTTAAACCAACTGTTTTCAGTTTGGAAGCTTTGGCAGCCTAGTGGTAAGAAACTGTGTGGACCAGATGACTTCATAGCTGAATTCTACCAAACATTCCGCGTAGATCTTTTACCAATTCTACTTAAATTATTTTAAAAAATGAAAAAGAAGGAACACTGCAAGAGTCATTCTAAGAAGCAAAAATATCCCTAATACCAATACCAGGCAAAGATATTAACAAGAAAGAAAACTACAGACCAATATCTCTGATGAATATAGATGCAAAAATCCTTAACAAAATTCTAGCCAATAGAATCCAAAAGCACATAAAAAAAATTCACCATAACCAAGTGAGATTCATAACAGGTATGCAAGGATGGCTCAACATAAGAAAAACAATTCAACACAATTTATCATATTAACAAAGTAAATAATAAGATCCATATGATCTTAGCAATTGATGCAGAAAAGGCATTTGATGAAACTTAACACAACTTCCAGATTAAGACACTCAGCAAAATTGAAATATAAGGGAATTTCCTCAATATAGTGAAAACAATATATGCAAAACCAAGAGCCAATATCATTCTCAACAGTGAAAGACTAAAAGCATTTTGTTTGCAAACAGAGACAAGACAAAAATACTTACTGTCACCTCTTCTATTCAATATTGCATTGGAAGTGCTTGCTAGGGCAATACAACAAGAAAAGGAAACAAATAAAAGGCATCCAGATGGGTAAAGAAATGGTTAAACTATTGCTATATGCATGTGATACGATAATGTACACAGAAAATCCTGAAGAGTCAACAAAAAAACCCACAAACTGTTAGTAGGCCAATTTAATAAATGGCAGGATATAAGACCAATATAAAAAAATCAGAGGGATTGCTCTACAGTAACAAAGAGAACTCAGAGAAGGAAACCAAGAAAGCAATACCGTTTATAATAGCCAATCACAAATTGAGATAGTTGGGAGTGAAATTAACTAGAGAGAGAAAAGATCTATACAAAGAAAACTACAGAACATTTCTACAAGATACAACATAAGACCTAAATAAAAAAAAAAAAAATGTCCTGTTTGTGCATAGGAAGACACACTATTGGGGAGCTCTGGTGGCCTAGTGGCAAGAAGCTGCAACTACAATCCCAGAGGTGCACGGTTCGAATCCACCAGATGCTCTGCTGAAGGAGGGACAATCTCCTCCTGTACCAGTCAGATCTGATTTGACGGTACACACAAATAATAAAACAAAAAAATTTAAAAGGGAGCTCTGGTGGCCTAGTGGCAAGACGCTGCACTGCAATCCCAGAGGTACACGGTTCGAATCCACCAGATGCTCTGCTGAAGGAGGGGGAATCTCCTCCTGTACCAGTCAGATCTGATTTGACGGTACACATAAAAAAAAAAATAATACAAGACACACTATTGTGAAAATGACAGTCCTACCAAAAGCAATCTACATGTTCAACGCAATGCAGATGCTAAATTCATTTTTCAAGGAGATAGAAATGGAAATTGTCAAGTTTATTTGGAGAGGAAAGAGACCCTGAGTAAGAAAAACACTTCTGAAAAACAAAAATGAAGTAGAAGGCATAGCGCACCCTGACCTCAAAACCTACTACACGGCTATAGTAACCAAAGCATAGTATAAAGACAGACACATAGACCAGTGCAACAGAACTGAGAACTCAGAAATAGACCCAGCTATCTATGGTCAACTGATATTTGATAAGGAAATCCAGCCTATCAAATGGGGAAATGACAACCTCTTCAATAAATGGTGCCGGAAAAACTGGACTGCTACCTGCAGAAAGCTAAAACAGGATTCACATCTCACACCATATACAAAAATCACCTCAAGGTGGATCAGAGACTTGGGAGTAAAGCCTCAAACCATAAAGTTCATAAGAGGCAAACTGGGATGAAGCTTAGAAAACCTAGTCTGTGGTATAAACAGACTGACAAATACAATCAGAAAGGCAAACTCTGAAGAGGATAAAATTGATGCATGGGACCATCTAAAGATTAAATCCCTAGGTGCATCAAAAACTTTTCCATCACTGTGAAAAGAAACCTACTGACTAGGGACAAATATTTGGCAATACCATTTCAGACTATAAGAATACTCATGAGAGTTTATAGAATACTCCTGGGTTTCCATAATATAAAGACTGATAAACAAATTACAAAATGAGAAAAAGACATGGAAAGAATTTTCACAAAGGTATATATTCAAATGGCCAACAGACATAGGAAGAAATGCTCCAAATCATTGGCAATAAGAGAGATACAATAAAACCCACAATGAGATACCTTTTCACTACAATAGTAGTGACAAAGTTTGACCAGACAGCAAGTAATAAATTTTGGAGAGGATGTGGTGAGATAGGAACTCTTACACATTGTGGGGAGGATTGTAAAATGGTACAGCCACTCTGAAAGGTAGTTTGGCACTTCCTCAAAAAGCTGAACATAGAAATTCCATATGTCCCAGCCATTCCATTGTTTGGAATATACCCCAAGAAAATGAGAATTGATGCTCAAATGGAAACTTGTACACCAATGTTCATAGTAGCATTATTCACCATTGCAAGAACATGGAAACAGCCCAGATGTCCAAACAAAAATGAATGATTTGAGAAGTTGTGGACATTCACACAATGGAATACTATGCAGTATGCAGGAGAAATGAATTTTTAAATTGCTCCCTAACTTGGGAGGGACTGGAGAGCATTATACTGAGTGAACTAACTGAGTCCCACAAGGACAAATACTACATAAAACCTTAATTGTAGAATGAATATGAGGGTCAAAGGAAGGAGAGGGGTGAGAATGGGCAGAGGGGGGAGTTATTAATTATAGGGTTGTACAATTAGACGGGTGCGAGAGTTGAAAGAAATAGAAAGGATCTCTTGTGAAAAAAGAATTTTGTGAAAAATTTTTTTTTCAAATTGTGTCAATAAATCACTATTGAAAAAAAAATAACTGTGCTACAATCCTGAAAACAGGCAGTGCAAATTTACCAGCAGTTCTGGTGACAATCTTCTGCCATATGATAAGCTGTCTTTGAGATATATATATATATATATATATATATATATATATATATACATAGACTCATAGCAACCCAAGAAACAACAGATCAAAACCTAGCCCTCTTGCAGCATCCTCCCAAGCTCTGCCTTGCAATTGTTGCAATCATTGTGATAATCCATCTCGTTAAGGGTCTTTCTTTCTTTTGGTGAAAGAATGAATGATTCCACAGCATGATTTGATTGTTTTCCAAAGACTAGCATTCTGTCATGTTCAAGCGTGAGACGAAATTCCATTATCATTGCCTCTAAGAAGCACTCTAGTTGCACTTCCTTCAAGAGAGATCTGCTTGTTTTTTTGGTAGTTCATGAGATATTAAATATTCTTTGGCAACACCACAAATCAAAGGCATCAATTCTTCTCAGGTCCTCCTTATTCATTGTTCAACTTTCAGATGCATAGGAAGCAATTGATCATACCATGACTTGGGTGAAGCACACCTTTTGCTTTAAAGTGATATCTTTCTTTAACAATTAAAAAAAAATCCTTGACAGCATATCCTTTCACTTAGTGTAACAAGTTTTTGATTACTTGACTGTTGTTACTACAGGTAATGTTTGTGGATCTGCATAAAAGTAAATTGTTGACAACTTCAATTTTTTCTCCATATATCATGATTTTGCACAGGAACTGGGGAGGGGGAGTTAGTATTATCTCAGGTAATTTTGTTTCTTATTTATATGTGTAAATTAAAGTGTTAAAGTTCTTGGTAATATTATTGAAAAAATATCTAGGGAGTATTTTATACTTCTTACCTCATGTAATATTTAAACAACCCTTTGCAGTGAAAATGGCAACTCTTCTCCATTTTACAGACAAATAAAACATAGAAATATAATCGATAATGTTCTATAGAATAAAGGCAACTTATTTTTCAAATATACTGTTTCTTCCTTGCTGCATCCAAAGGTATAAAATATCCATGTCTTATTATTGAACTAACATAAATGCTCTAACTTGACAATATTTAAAAATATCTATTTTGTAGGATCCTAAGTGTTCAGTTTTATAGACAATTTGTGATTTTCTTCAAAAGATTAGCTGTGTATTAGCCACTTTGGAAAATGTACTCTTGAGCTATTGAAAAACTTTAGGGACTCCATCTTCTCATTTTTCTGTTTCTTGTTCCTGTCCCGTTCCTACCCCCGATCCCTCCCTCACTCCTTCTCTCTCAACTTTCTCCTTCTCAATCTGTGTTACACACACACACACATGCACGCGCATTTTTATCACTGGTAGTGTAGTATATTATGTGTTGGACTAGTAATAAAATGTTGATTATTTGAGCCCTCAGCTGCTCCTCAGGAGAACAATGAGGACGTCTCCACTTACTAAGATTTACAGCCTTGAAACCCTGATCAATAGTCTTCACCTAGAGTAAAAAATCAGCTTAAGGGTTAGATATAAATAACTCAAAACTTAATAAATGGTACACTGTAAATATGAATAATTTATTACATGTTAATTATGTCTCATAGAAGCTATTTACAAATTCAGCAGAATGTTTGCATTATTTCTTCTTTTTGGTCTTCATTGAATTACAGAAAATATAAATGGAAAGAAAGAGAAAAAGGAATGGTAATCATAGTCGTATACCATTCCTTTGAAAGTCACAAGGCTTTTTCATTTAAACTGTTATAACAATGTTTGGCTCACTCTGAGGAAGAATGTTACTAGTATATACAGTTAAACTCTTACCCTTCTCTTTTAAACACTAAAATAAATGAGTTAAATTCTTAAGATTTCAGTTTAGACAATAATGAATCATATAATTCTCAATATTTATACAGACTGTGAGAAGAACACGTTAGGAAAACATTAGTTTTTATAGAAAACATAATAAATTCTACCTTTGGCAAGGCATCTTATTAAAAGCTTAAAAAATAGCACCATCAGTCACAAATTTCATGAGTCAGGTCATGTAATAGGAACTAATTAATTTGAGGTATTTTTTTTCCTTGCCAGGAAAATGATTACAAATGGAAGATACTAATATAGGACAGCACAACATAAAACAGGTTAGTAGAATAATTTTGGAAAACATGAATTTCACTTTGTGTCACTGGCATATCTTTTGTCTTTCTCCTTTTATAGCACTTGGAATATACAGCACATTCTCCATATTGAATAAAACAAAACTGAGCTTGAGCAGAAAGTGGGAAGTGGTTCTACTGAACCTGCTGGGAGTAGGGACCACACACAGGCAGCAAATGATCTTGTGTGTTCTGTCTACATTCAGTATCTTTATTTTTCTCCAATGTCTCAGAGATGATAAAAGTCTCTGTTAACCCCTTCTATGCATGTATATTACATATATACATATACATGTGAAAAAATATATATATTCACATATATATTCACTCCTTTTACATGTACACCTGTGTATGTGTAAAAATAGTGAACAAATATGTCTTGGACAAAGTGCAACTGTGGTGCTTCTTGGAGGGAAGATTAATGAAACTTTGTCTTACATACTTTGAACATATGTTAAGAGGGGCCAGTCCTTGGGAAAGGACTTCATGTTTGAGAAAGTTGAGGATCAGCAAAAAGAGAGGAAGATTCTCAATGAGAGGGCTCTACTCAACAACTGGAACAATAGACTTGAACATAGTAGGGATGATAAGGATTGCACAGGATAGGGCAATCTTCAGATTCCTTGCTCATAGGATAGCAGTTAATTGTTGACTTGAGGGCACCTAACAATATACACTAACAACATCCACACACATGTATATATGTATGTATGTATGTAAACACACACACACATATATATACATATGCGCACATAGTTGTTGTGTTAAGTGACCTCAAATATGAATCATCCCTTTTATGTATGTATGTATATATAAATGTGTGTGTGTGTGTGTGTGTGTGTGTGTGTGTGTGTATGGATATGGATATATATAAAACATGTGTAACTTGCCCTAGAAAACATTATTATATACATATATATTTATTTATAAGTTGTGTTTTTGTATAAGTTTTGTTGCTAGGTGCCATCAAGTTGAGTATTGCTCATAGCGACCTTATGAAAAAAAGATCTGAAACCAGTCCTGTTTTGTGCCGTCCTCACAATTCCTGACACACAAAAGCCCATTGCAGCAGTTACCCTGTCAATCCACCTGGTCGAGGGTCTTCCTCTCCTTCATCAACCATCCACCATTCCCAACATCATATCTTTCTCCAAGGAATAGGATCTCCTAGCAATATGTCCAAAGTATGTGAGGTGAAGCCTCATCATTCTTGCCTCCAAAAAAAGCATTCTAGACGCACCCTCTCTGAGACATATCTATTTGTTTTCTTGAACATCCATGGAATGTTTGTTCAGTGCTCTTCTCTAACAGAACAGCTCAAAGGCATCAATTCTTTTTCTGTCATCCTTACTAGTTGTATCGTTCTCAGATGCATAGCTAGTAATTGAAAAGACCATGGCCTGAATCAGATGTACTTCAGTCCTCAAACTGATGTCACTACTCCTCGATAATTTGGAAAGGTCCATAACTGAAGATTTTTCCATTACAATGCATCTCTTTATTTTGTGGATCCAAGCAAGATGAAGCTGTTGACAGTTTCAATGTCCTCTTCATCCATCATGACACTGCCTATTGAACGAATGGTAAGAATCTTTGTTTTCTTGATTTTGAGACACAATCCATACTGAGGGCTGCATTCCTTTATCTTCTGCAACAATTGCTTCAAATCCTCCTCACTTTCATCAAGAAAGGTTATCTGCATAATGCAGGTTATTGATGAGTCTCCCTCTAATCCCGATGCCACATTCCTCTTCATAGAGTCCAGCATCTTGGGTAATTTGTTCAGCATATAAGTTGAACAGGTATGGAGACAGAATACATCCCTGACACATTCCCTTCCCAATGTCAAGTCATGAATACTTCCCTGCAACATTTGCACAACAGCCCCTTGGTCCAAGTATAGATTCCTCATGAGCACAATCAAGTGCTCTGGAATTCCCATTCTTCTCAGTGTCAGCCACAACTTGTCATGATCCACACAAACACATTTGTGTAGACAATAATACATAAATAGATATTCTTCTGATATTCAGCCAATATCT
>NW_006399944.1:1521638-1554751 GCF_000299155.1 Elephantulus edwardii | reverse complement strand
TATAAATATAGATGTGTGTATATATATATCTGTATGTATGTATCTTGCCCGGAAAATACAATATCTTTAATTTGTCTGATTTTGCCTTATCTTGCTGATGGAAATAAATATTTTTATCATGTGTACATATGTAGTCTTATTTGATCTTACTTTTCTCCATCTTTCTTTACTTCAACTCAGTTTCAAATATGAGGACTGTTATAATACTTGTTGCCACTATAGAGATTCTTAAAGAGGAAATAAGAATTCTGGAAGGAGCATGCTTCTTCCATTTAAAAGTTACTGATACTATTTCTATTGTTGTTGCTAGTTGTAATTGAGTCAGTTTTATAGAACAGAATGAAACACCGTCTGATGTTAAATCACCCTTACAGTCATTGTCCTGTTTAAGCGCACTGTTATAGCCTGTGTGTAAATCCATCTTGTGAATCTTCCTCTTTTTGGTGATCCTCCTCTTTGCCAAGTGTCTTAATAAACAAATACTGCTGTAACAGATACAGCAAAACTGGATGACTTTAACCAACAGAATTTTTTTTCCCTTTTACAATTTAGGATGCTAGAAGTCAGAGAGTTTGGACAATAACTCTAGGAAAAAGCTTTCTGGTGAACATATTCAGAGTTGCATTTCTTGGCTGCATCTGATTGAAATATGTCAATTGTTTTTCCAAAGTTATGTAGTTTATATATTCTAAGTTGTTCAATGACTCTTTCTACAACTCTGATGTTGTGTTCTTGTTCCTGTAATCCAGGATCTTGTATTTCAGCATACAGACTGAATACACATGATAAGTTAATACAACTTTGAGCTTTTCTTATTCTAAATCACACAATATCCTCTTGTTCTTTTCAAATGCCTGCCTTTTGATGTATATCTATGTTGTCCAAAACCATAATTAAGTTCTCTAGAATTCTCATTGTTTGCAATGCTAACCATGATTTGCTATGATGCACACAGTTAATAAAACACAAATAAAACTTTTTTTTTCTAAATCTTTGCTTCCAGCCAAGATCCTCTTGACCTTAGCAATGATACATCTAATTCTATGGCATATTCTGAATACAACTTGAGTTTCTGGAAGTTTTCTGTTGATGCATTCTTTTTATTAAAAATCAAAATCTGGTATAACTATGTGCAACAGTTGCTGTCAGAATGCGATAGACCATAGGCCCTCTCAGGTAAGAGAGCTAGAAAATCCATCATGTTCTCTACTTCTTTATATTTGTTTACCTTTTGGTAGTTTGTGACATAGTCAAATTCTTTAAACAACACAATGCAAAAACATCAGTTTATCTTGGATTTTCCTTACTCATTGTTTTACTTTTACATACATGTAATTAATTGAAAAATAGCAAGACTTGGGCTGGACACATTATAATATTAAAAGTTTTAGTCTTGCTCACTAGCACTTTAGAGAGGTTCTTTACAATAGATTTTCCCACTCTAATGCAGTGTTCTATTTCTTTGCTTTTGTTTCCAATGTCATTTATTTCCTTTTTCTTTGATAATTAAGTATTTTCTATGTTTCTCTTGATATTACTCATTGGTCCAGCTGTGAGAATTTTTATTATCTCTGTGTTGAGGTTAAATTCAGATTGAAGGGTATAGTCTTTGAGCTTCATCAGTAAGTTCTTCTAGTTTTCTTTGTTTGCAGCAAGTATGAAAATGTCATCTGAATGTAGCAGTTTGTAAATGAGTCTTTCCTCAAACCTGGTGTGCTGTTCTTCACACAGTATAGCTCAGGATTACATGCTTGTACAAAGAGCAAGGACAAAGTGAGGATGGCCATATCTGACTATTACCAACTTCACAAGGAGAATTGTCCCTATCAATAAAACCAATAACACAAAACCTTTGCCCATGAGGTCAGACCTGTCTCCCATGCTTTTACATCCACTCAACCTAATTGTAGTTTTATTGCTTTGCTGGGTCTGAAATCCATTGTAATAACTCACAGGCCACACAGAACCATACTGGGAATGTCAAAAGACTATAATCCAGGTTTGTAGCAGAATACAGCCAGAACAGTTCCCAAAACATGCTCGCAAGTGCCTCAATTTTGAGCCTTGTTGCTTTAGGCCAGTGTTACAAAGTTATCAGTCCTTCCAACCTTTACTGTCACCTCAACAGTTCAAAAAACCTGGGCAAAAGACCCTTAGCTTTGGTTCGGTGGTGCAGCAGTCCCAAGTTCTATTTAATCTCGTGTCAGGTCTCGCTGGGATTCTCCTTTGTGGCTGCTATTGTTCTTGTATTCCACAGGCTGGCTGATGCAAGAGTCCCTAATTCTGAAGGATGCGTTACATTCTCTGGCTTCTTTGATGGTTTTAAGTCTTCCCCTCATTTACTGCTGCATATATTCAGTTTACATGAAAGACTAGCCAATCCCCTTACGGATTGGTGAGACTAGCCATTCCCCTTTTGGATAGTCTAACATGCCCTAGTCTCATATTCCCACACACCCACATGGCAAAGACAAATTCAATTGCTAGGAAAGCTATGGATGGGGAAGAGGGATGAGGGTGGGTAGGGATGAAACCACAGCGTTGCAGAAATTAGTGGGTGGAAGGAGTGGGGGAATCAAATGGGAAGGATCCAGATGAAAAGATAGGGTAATGATGGGCAAGATCCAATGATAATTAATTTTAAAAAAACATAAAACATGAAATTGGAAAAAGATTCATCAATGACCTATGTTATGCACACAACACGTCCTTGCTTGCTGAAACTGAGGAGGACCTGAAGCACTTGCTGCAGAAGGTAAAGGACTTTGGTCTTCAATATGAGTTGAAGCTCAACATCAAGAAGACAAGGATTCTCACCACTGGGTCAATTGGTAGCACCATAATAGATGGAGAAAAGATTGAGGTTTTTAACAATTACAGCTTTCTTGTCTTGATAATCAACATTCTTGGCATCAGCATCAGGAAGTTAATGACAAAGTGTACAAGAAAAATTCTGTTGTCATGGGCCTCTCCTGGTGCTGAAAAGCAGCGAAGTCAATCTAGAGACTAAGGTGTGCCTAATTCAGGCCAAGGTCTTCACAATTATTTGCTATGCATCAAAGAGCTGAACAATGATGAAAGATGACAGAAGAATCAACACCTTTGAGTTGCAGTGGTAGAGAAGAGTCTTGAACATACCATAGGCCACCAGAAGAACAAATAAGTTGGTCTTGGAGAGGATGAAACCAAGTTTCTCCTTAGAGACAAAGATTTTTAATCTTCTCTCACATATGTTGGGCACGTGGCAAGGAGGGACCAGGCCTTGGAGAAGGACATCATACTTAGAAGGATGGAAGGACGGTTGAAGGAGAGGAAAACCCCTGATGAGATGGATTGATACAGTAACTGGAATAATGGGGTAGGTGTGTTAGAGTCAATGAGACTGGCTCAGAATAGGACAAGCTTCAAAGCTGATGTGCAAAGAGTTGTTAAGAGTTGTAGATGACTCGACAGCACTTAACAATAGCAAAAATGCATGAGAATGATTATATGAAAAACAATATGAATGAGGAATAGTGTGAAACACAATGTACATGAACTTTGTAAATAGCCCAATAAAAAATTAGAAAATATTCCGTATATCCTTATTATGTTTCTATGATTGCTTTCTTGTCTATATACAAGTTCAATGTAAACATAATTTAGTGCTTTGGAGTCCCTTTTTTCTCAATGTTATATGTAATTTTTCTATAATCCATATGGAATGCCTGCACATATATTTTAGGCCTTCTCTAGTTTTTCAAGATTCCTCTGCTGTTTGCAATGATAACTTCATTACTCATAGTCTTTTGAATCCAGCTTCAGCAAAACTGCCTTGGTAGTGTTGTTGTTAGGTCCTGTTTAGTTAACCACAACTCATAGAGATCCTATGAATAGCAAAAAAATGGGAACTTTTTCCAGTCCTGTGCCATCACCACCATATCCACAGTTTTGAGTCTATTTTTGCATTCACTATGTCAACCCATCTTCTTGCAGGTTGTGACTGTTCTGGTTATGTGCCATCAAGATGGTTATGACTCTTAGTGACTCTCTGAACAACGGATCAGAAGCTTGCTTTGTCACAGGCCATCCTCACCATCTCTAATATACTTGACTCCATTGTTACAGTTAGTATGTCATTTCAACTTGTTGAACATCTTCTTCTCTTATGTTGACCTTTTATATTATGTCTTTTTCTAGGTACTGGTTCCTCCTAACAACAAGGCAAAATTAAGTGAAGCAGTGTTTCTCCCTACTTGACCCTATGGAACACCTTGATTGAAATTACTCCAACGTATATTTGTTTGTTCTTTTGCCAGTCCAAAGGGTACTCTTCCCCAAAACTATAACTCAAAGTCATTGATTCTTTTTTCGTTATTTTTTTAGCATTAATTGTCCAACTTTCAGATGCATAACAAGTAATTGAAAAAGCATAGCTTCAGTCAGGAGCACTTTGGTCTTTTAACAGACATCCTTGATTTTCAGAACTTTAGAGAGGTCCTTGACAACAGATTTGTACCAATACAACACATGTTTTGACTGCTGTTACCAATGGGTTGACATGGAATTCAAGTACAGTGAAATCATTGACAATTTCAGTCTTTTCTCCAGCTCTCGTGATGTTGCGCCTGTTGACCCAGTGGTGAGAATTTTTGTTTTCTTGCTGTTGAGATGCAATCCATATTGAAGGCTATAGTCTTTAACCATATGCATTTTAAATCTTCCTCACTTTCAGCAAGCAAGGTTGAACCATTTGCAAATAACACAGGTTTTTGATTAATCTTTCTCTGACCTTGATGTTACACTCTTCTTCATGAAGTTCAATCTCACAAATAATTTGCTCATCATAAATATTGAATAGGTTTGGAGAAAGGATATAGCCTTGCACACACTTTTCTGATTGTGCTAAATTAGCCTTAACCTAAAACTTCTTGGAATTATTTTAACAAAACGGAACAAGAAACCACTAAAAGATCAAACTAATTTAATTTAATGCTTAAATGAAGTCTAAAACTTTTTAAGGTAATATAACAAAATTATGTTGTCGTTTTTGTTATTGTTGTTGTTGTTAGGTGCCATCAAGTTGAGTGTAACTCATAGCAACCCTATGGACAACAGAACTGAACCTATCCTGTGCCATCTTCATCATCATTGACACACTTGAGTCCATTGTTGCAGTCACTGTGTCAATCTATCCATTTGGGGTCTTCCTCTCTTTTGCTAACTCTCCACATTTCCAAGCATTATAACTATTTTTAAGGAATAGCCTCTTTGAGCAACGTGTTCAAGAATGTGGAAGACTTCATAAATCTTTAGTTCTTATACAGTGAATAAGAAACTCTAAAACATTTCAGAAAGTATTTCAGAAAACAGGAAAGGAAGAAATACTATCAGAATCATTCTATAAACCAAATATATCTCTGATTCCAAAATTAGTTGGAGACACCATAAAAATAGAAAATTGAAGACCAATGTCTCTCATGAACACAGATGTAAAAATTCTCAAAAAATTATCAATAAAATCTGACAGTGTGTGTGTGTGTGTGTGTGTATGTGTGTGGGTATGCAATTTTTCATTATCAATTAGGATTCATAACAAGTGTGTAAGGATGATTCAACATAAAAAACCTCAAACATAATTCATCAGATTAACAAAGAACAAGAACCACATGATCCTATCAATTGATGTCTAAAAGGCCTTTGACAAAATTCAACATCTTTCTTAACAAATAGACTCAACAATATCTAATAGAGGCAAATTTCCTTAACCTAGTGAAAAATATATTAACAAAACTGAGACAAAGTATCATTCTCAAAAAATAGAGATAGAGGCATTCCCCTTGACAATGAGAACTAAGGAAGGATGTGAACTATCACCACACCCATTCAACATTGTGTTGGAAGTCTTAGCCAAAGAAAGAAGGGAAGAGAAAGAAATAAAAGGCATACAAATTGACAAAGAGGTGGTAAAACTATCTCTATATGCAGATTGTATGATAATATACTTAGAAAACCCTAAAGATTCAATAAGAAATCTGAAGAACATAGTCAACCAACTCACCAAAATAGTCAAATCAAGATCAACACACAAAAATCAGTTGGATTTCTCTAGAATAATAAACATAGGAAAAGGAGTAAGAAAAATTATGCCAATGAAAATAGCTAGCTATAAAATGAAATACTTAAGAGCAAATCTAAGTAGAGACACAAAAGAACATTACAAAACATTATTACAAGAAACAAAAATAGACCTAGAAAAATATGGCAATGTTCATAGACAGAATATCATGAAAATGACAGTTCTACTAAAAAATATCTGTAAGTTTAATGCATTCCCAATACAGATACCAACTCTGTTCTTCAACAAGATAAAAAGGTGAATTCTAAATTTATATGGAATGTAAAGAGACTCTAAATAAGCAAAGCACTACTCAAAAAGAGAAAAAGATAAGTGGCATCACACTCCTTGATCTCAAATCCTACTACACAGTCATTGTAATTAAGATGGTATGATACTGGTACAATGACAGAAATGGTCAATGGAATAGAATCAAGAACACAGAAATGTCTCTATGGTCAAATGATTTTAGACGAGGACACAAAATCAGTTGAGTGAGGAAACAAACTCTGTAACAAAAAAAAATTATGCTGGCAAAATTGGAAATACATCTGCAGAAAACGGAAGCAAGAATTAAAACTCATGAGGAGAACCAAGATAGTGGTGGTGAAGGAAACAGTGTAAGAAGCTGGAGGCGTGGCAAGCTGCATAGAAACAGGCCACCAGAGAGACCGAGGCTGTGCAGAGAGACCAACATGGTGCAACGTGGACAATAGGAATTTGAGTAACAACTTTTATTAAAATAATTAGTTTGGGAGCCTTAACAGCAGTGAAATTGCCAGTCAAGCCACTGTCGGACCCACCCACTAGGAGGAGCAAGTCAGCGGGAAATTGACTGAGTTTTCTTGGGCCCTGCCAACCCGCCAGGAACAAGCTAAGCAAGCGGGTCAGTAGGAATTTGACTGAATTTTCTTAAGTCCCATTGATGTGCCAGGAGCTAGAGGGTTAGTGGGAATTTTAATGAGTTTTTTTTTTAAGCCCAGTTGGACCCAGGACCCTAGGCAAGGACTACTGAGCGAGAGCAGATGGATGGGAGATGGACAACTGGAATTTGAGTAAGGACCCCACTCATGAGCACACCCAGACAGCTGAAATCTGAGTGAGGTCCCCTGCAAGTGGCGGACCTGCCCCTGTGGTCGGTCTGTCCCCCTCCTGTGACGGCCCTGCCCTCCTCCCATTTGGATCCACACTTGTGCATACACAACCAGTCAATCAGTGTGCCCTTAATCCAGAGCACCTTAATCTGACTTAGCTACAAGAGGCTGCTCTCACAGGCCCTGAACTGAACCTTCCCTTGAGTGGGAAGTTTAGAGAGAAACACAGGTGGGGTAGTTGCCCCTAAAATATCTAGAGCATTGTCTTCAGATCAAGAACTTATCAATGTCACAAAAGAAACAAGCTATTTCCAAATCTGCACAAGCACAAAGCAAGGTGTTACCTCCAAAAGGTGACATATTATAAATGGATTTACTGAAGCCAGAAAGTTTGATGGACCTTTCTGACACAGAATTTAAAAGAACAGTGACTGAATATTTTAAATGGGTGAAAGACAAACTTGAAGATTTACAGAACACTGCAAGCAAAAATCAGAAGGAGCTTAAAAAAACAAAAATCCAGAACAATACAGATAAAACAAACAAGGAATTAGTGGCACTGGCAAAACAAGAAACCATGAACCAAAATATGAGGTCAAATGTTTCAGATGCTGTCAACATGATGTAGGGACATATGAGTAGAGTTGAAGAAATGGAACATAGAAACAATGAAATAGAAGCTACAATTGTCACCACTGTTCTGCTAGAGTAAAAAGCAGAATAAAAAATCGAGGTAAAATAAGAAAACCTAAGAAAAATGTGGAAAACCATCAAAAGAAATAACATGTGCATCAACAGAATCCCAGAACAGGAAGAAGCAAGTAAAGGCACTGAAAATGTTGTGGAAGAATTACTAGAGGAAAACTTCCCAGGCATAATGAAGAATGAAAGAATATATATCAAAGAAGCTGAGTAAACACCATATAAAATAGAAGCCCCCCCAAAAAAAACCACCAAGGCATATCATAGTCAAATTATAAAGATAATTCAAAGATAAGGAGAGAATTCTGAAAGCAGACAGGAAGAAACAAAGAGTAACCTATAAAGGAGAGCACATAAGATTAAGTGCCAATTTCTCAGCAGAAACCAGGTGAGCAAGAAGACAGTGGAATGACATATATCAAACACTCAAAGAACACAACTGTCAACCAAGAGTACTGTACCTACCAAAATTGTCCATCAAATATGAAGGAGAAATCAAGATATTCTCAGAAAAATATGTTGTCTATAAGAGACACACCTGAAAAATGAAGATAAGGAAAGACTAAAAATAAAAGAATGGGAAAAAATATACCAAGCAAATGGCAACCACAATAAAGGAGTAACAATATTAATCTCTGACAAAATAAATTTCAATGCAAAAAAATTATCATAGTGGACAAGGAAGATCATTAAATATTTCTTAAAAGGTCAATAGAACAAGAGGACATAACAATAACAAATATCTATGCACCAAATAAAAGACCTGCAAAATATATAAAACAAACATTAACAAAACTGAAAAAGGTAAAATACAACACTACTAAAGTACTTAGAGACTTCACTTTACCCTTGTTAAGAAAAAGTCGAAATACCAGATAAAAACTCAACAAAGATGCTCATGAATTAAACCACACAATAAATCACCTCAACCTCATAGATATTTATAGTCTTATGCAATCCCAAAAGGGCAGTATACTTTCTTCTCCAATGTTCATGGAACATTCTCCAGAATAGATCACATTATAGGTCACAAAGCAAGCATCAATTAATTAAAAAACCATCAAAATAATACAAAACATTTTCTCAGACAACAATGCAACAAAATTAAAAATCAATAACAAGAGAATAAAGGAGAACACTATACATTTGGAAGCTGAACAACACCTTGTTTGAACATGAGTGGGTATTAGAAGAAATAAAAAGTGAAATGAAAAAAGTTATTGAAAGAAATAATAATGGAAACCCCACTTGTCAAAACCTCTGGTAAACAGCCAAAGCAGTAATCAGAGGCCGATTTATAGCAATAAGTAAACACATCAAAAGGCAGGAAAAAATGACCATTGACTCTCTAAGCCAACATCTCCAACAAATTGAAAAAGAACAGCAAGAAAACCCAACACCCTCTAAAAAACTGTAATTATAAAAATTAGAGCAGAAATAAATGAAATAGAAAACAGAAAAAACAATTGAAACCTTTAACAAAACTAGGAGTTGGTTCTTTGAAAAGGTCAATAAAATAGACAAACCACTAGGGAAACTAAGAAAAGAAAGAAAAGACAAATAATCTGAAAAAGAGATGAAATGGGTTAATGTCACAACAAACCAATTAAAATTAAAATTAAAAGTCTAACAGTGGAAAATTATAAAAAATTATGTTCAAAAAAATATGAAAACCTAAATGAAATAGACACACATACTTTGAAATTCATAGTCTCTGTCTCAACTGACACCAACCAAAATTGAACACCTGAACAGACCCATTACAAAAGAAGAAATTGAAAACAATTTCCAAACAAACAAAAAAAAGCCCCTGACCAGATGGCTTTACAAGTGAATTTTTTTCAAACTTTCAGAGAAAATCTGCCACCAATTCTACATTAACTATTTCAGAATATATAAAAAGATGGAATTCTCCCAGACTCATTCTATGAAGCAAACATATCCTTGATATCAAAACCAGGTGAAGACACCACAGGATGGAAAACTATAGGTCAATATCTCTCATGAACATTGATGCAAAAATCCTGCATAATATCTTGGCCAATAGAATCCAATGATACATAAAAGAAAATAATTCATCATGAGCAAGTGGGATTCATAACATGTATGCAAGAATGATTCAACATAAGAAAAACAATCATTGTAGTTCATCACATAAGAACCACATAATGCTATCAATTGATGCAGAAAATGTCTTTAACAAATTCCTGATTCAAACACTCAACAAAATAGGATTAGGGGAATTTTTTCAACGTAGTAAAAGTATATACACAAACCCGAGAGCCAACATTGTTTTTAATGGAGAGAGAGTAAAGGTATTCCCGTTGAGAACAGGAACTAGGCAAAGATGACCACTATCACCTCTCCTATTCAATACTGTATTGGAAGTCTTAGCAATAGAAATAATGCAAGAGAAGGAAATGAGAGGTTTCCAAACTGGCAAGGAGGAGGTAAAATTATCTCCATATGCAGATGATATGATAGTATACTTAGAAAGCCCTAAAGACTCAGCAAGAACACTAGTGGACATAGTTGACCAATTCAGCAAAGTGGCAGGATACAAGATCAACATACAAAAATCAGCTGGATTTCTCTACAGTGAAAAAGGGAATACAGAGCTGGAGTGAGAAAAACAATACCCTTCAAAGTAGCTAATCACAAGATTAACTACTTGGAAATCAATCTAATCAGAAGCACAAAGGATCTATTCAAAGAAAATTACAAAACATTACTACAAGAAACAAAAAGAGATCTCTAGAGTTGGAAGAATATATCCTTGCTCATGCATAGGAAGACTCAATATTGTGAAAATGACAATACTACCAAAGGCAATTTACACTTTCAGTGCAATCCCAATACAAATGACAATTCCATTTTTCAAAGAGATAGAAAAGACAATCTCCAATTCTATTTGGAATATAAAGAAGCCCCAAATAAGCAAAGCGCTCCTTAAAAAGAGAAGCAAGGTAGGAGACATCTCACTCCCTGATTTTAAATCCTACTACACTGCCATAGTGGTTAAGACAACTTGGTACTGGAACCATGACAGACACATAGGTCAATGGAATATAATTGAGAATCCATAAATCAGCCTGTCTATTAATGGCCAACGGATTTTTTACAAGGAGATGGAATCAGTTAAGTGGGGAAATGACAGCCCTTTTAACAAATGGTGCTGGTAAAATTGGAAAACTCTCTGTAGAAAACTCAAGCAAGATCCATTCCTCACTGCATACACACACACACACACACACACACACACAAACACACACACAAAATACCCAAGTCAAAGTGGCTCACGGACCTAGGGATATAAACTTCATGAAAGAAAAGCTTGGAAGAACTCTAGAAGTCCTAATCCACAACATAAACTGTCTTCCAAGCATCCTGAAAAATCTACAACCAGGAGAGGATAAAAGAGCTGAATGGGACCTTCTAAGAATCAAATCTCTATACACATCCAAAAACTTTTCCAACAGGGTAAAAAGGGAAACCACAGACTGGGGCGGGGGGGGATATTTGTTAATGACATATCAGACAAGGGACTTATATCTAGAATTTATAAAATACTTGATCACCAAAGCAAGATAAAGGTAAATAACCCAATTGAAAAAATGGACACAGGATATAAACAGACACTTCACCAAAGAAGATATATTCAGATGGCAAATAAACACATGAAGAAATGTTCAAAATCCCTAGCTCTAAGAGAGATGCAAATCAAAACAACTAGGAGATATCATCTCACCCCTGTAAGAATAGCAAAATGTAACAGAACAGCAAACATCAAATGCTGGTGAGGTTGCAGAGAAACTGGAACCATTCTTCACTGTTGGTGGGAGTGCAAAATGGTGCAATCACTATGGAAGGCAGTATGACACTTTATCAATAATTTGCAAATCAAAATACCATTTTACCCAGCAATTGCACTACTGGGTATGTACCTTACAGAAATAATAACCACCACCCAACAGATATATGCACACACATGTTTATTGCAGCTTTGTTCACAATAGCAAAGAGTTGGAAACAACACAAGTGACCATCAATAAATGAATGGATAGAGAAACTCTGGTATATTCACACAATGGAATACAAATTGCAAAACTTCATTGAAAAACAAGGAACTCATTAAATATTATATAAAATGGATGATCCTGGAGGACATTATGCTGAGTGAAATATCTCAGTCACAAAAGGACAAATATTGCATAGTGCCATTATTGTAATATGGAACTGACGTTGGGGTTGCAGGAGTAAGACTGTATTGTAACAGATGAAGGAGAGAACTGTTTAATAGGAATATATGATTAGGGATTATTGTCATGACAGGAGTCCAGAATTAAGGATGCATAATGGAGTAGACTTGGGGGGAGGGATTATATAACAATGTAAGAACTTTTCTTTTATTTTTCTAAGAGAAGAACAAATTGGGGAAGGGGAAGGTGGGCACAGAAAAAAAGTGCAACAATGAATGAATGGAAATCCAAATTCTTTGTCAACTTTCTTTAAAATGAATTAAAAAAATTCCACAGCACACTACACACAAAAATGAACTTAAAATGGATAAAGACTGAAGACGTCTAGATAAAGACTAGAAAGTTCATCGAGAAAGACTAGGAGCAATTTTAGAAGTCGTAACCAATGACAAAAACAGACTTCCAAGAGCAACCAAAAATCCTACAGCCAGAAGAGGATAAAAGAGATAAATAGAATCTTCTAAATATAAAATCCCTATGTGCATAAAACACCTTGTAAAACAGTGTAAAAAGGAAGCTCATAAACTGATATAATTTATTTGGCAAACATAAGGGATTCATACTTAAAATTTGTAGATTACTCCAGTACCTCAAGAAGACAAAGATAAACAGCCCAATTTAAAAAATGAGCACAAGACATGAATAGACATTTCACCGAAGTATAGGTTCAGATGGCAAACAAACATATGAAAAAATATTAAAAATCCCTAGCTAACCTGCATGCACAACAGATTATCTGGGAGGCTGGGGTTTATGAGGAGAAATGAGGGGTCAAGACTGGTGGAAGATCTATCAACAATCTGCGATATGCAGATGACACAACCCTGCTTGCTGAAACTGAGGAGGACCTGAAGCGTTTGGTGCAGAGGGTCAAGGACTGCAGCCTACAATATGGATTGAGGCTCAATGTCAAGAACATTCTCACCACTGGACTAACTGGCAGCATCAGGATGGATGGTGAAGAGATTGATATTGTTCACAGCTTTAGTTTGCTTGGCTCCACAGTCAACACTCTCTGCACTGGCAGCCAGGAAATTAGAAGATATATTGCCATGGGAAAGTCTGTTCTAGGGACCTCTCCAAAGTACTGAAGAGCAATGGTGTATCTTTGAAGACTAAGGTGTATCTGATACAGGCCATGGTCTTTGCTATCACTTGTTATGCACCAGCGAGTTGGACAATGACTAAGGAGGATAGAAGGAGAGTTGATGCTTTTGAGCTGTGGTACTGGAGAAGAGTACTGAGGGTCCCATGGACTGCTAGGAAAACACACAGATTCATCCTGGAAAGGGTCAAACTGGGCGGCTCCTTGGAGGCAAGGATTCTGAGGTTCCGTTTAACATACTTTGAACATGTTGTAAAGAGAGACCCTTCCTTGGAGAGGGACACCATGCTTGGTAGGGTGGAGGGACAGCACAGGAGGGGAAGGCCCTCTATGAGGTGGATTGATTCAGTGACTGGGGTAATGGGAATGGGAGTGTCAGAGACAGTACGATTGGCACAGGACAGAGCAGAGTTTAGGGCTGTTTTACATAGGGTCCCTATGCGTCCCAAACAACTCGATGGCACATAACAATAACAACAACAACAACGGAAACATGCAAGTCAAAACAGCAATGAGATATCATCTGACACTAGCAACAATAGCAAAATTCTATAGGGCGGCAAACAACAAATGCTAGTGAGAACGTGGTGAAGTTTGAACTCTTGTTCATTACTACTGGGAATGTAAAACGTAAAACCACTATGGAAGGCAATCTGGTACTTCCTTTAGAAGTTGGAAATAGAAATACCATTTGACTCAGGTATCCCACAACTGAGAATATATCATAAAGAAACCAGAGCTGTGATTCAGATAGACTTATGCACATCAATTTTTATTGTGCCATTCTTCACTGTTGTGAGCAGATAGAAGCAGCTCAAGTGCCCACCAACAAATGAATGAATAGAAAAAAAAATAGTATATCCACACAATGAAATATTATACAGCACTAAAAAGAATTTGTAAAACACTAACAATCTGGATGAATCTGGAAGACTTTATGCTGAGTCAAATATTAATAAAACAAATGATACATAGGATCAATGTTATAAAAATAAAGTTAAAAAGGAGAAGGACCAAATAGGGAAAGAATGAATAGATAATGAACTCTACTTTGGAATGAGAGAATAGAGGAACTATTTGAAGGGAATGGATGATTACACACCATATGTATGACAACTGAAAATCTGGAGAAAGGCATCCATTACAATGTGAATTAGGATAGGAGAGAGGAAAATGTATATCATAGAATAAATGAAAATCTATCCTTTCTGTAAACTTTTACTAAAACCACAATTAAAATATAATTGTATATGATCTGGGTGGATTTCAAGTATTAACACGATCAAAGTAAGGAGACTATATCAATCTTTCAAGTACATTTCTTTTTAACATAACCTCTACCAAAAGGTGATTCGAAAATTTCTGCGGCGGGAACCAATTATTTTAGAATGAATTCTATCAGGTATCATGTCTTTTTTGATAACACAGCCTCTTTGTGTCCTTGGGCCTGCATCCCTTAAATCATTTGTGAAGCACCAGCAACAACAATGCAGCAGAGACTTTGCTGTGACCTTAATATCCACACCTGGAGTGTGCCAGTAATGATTATTAACCAAAATACTTCAACACACCTACCTAGGAGCACATCCTGCCACATCTACGTCAGCTTCAATTAAATCTGGTAACAAAATATTTGAATGCCTGATTTGCAATTAGAAATTCAACACTAATCTGCCAATTCTTTTCGATACAGTGACTCGGTATATTCTTTCCATCTTCTTTTAATACTTCCTGGATCATTGAATATTCTGCCTAAAACATCCTTGATTATAGCAACTCGAGGTTTGAATTTGTTCTTCAGTTCCTTGAGCTTAAGAAATGCTGAACAAAAAAAATTTTTTTAAAAAAATTTAAAAAAAAAGAAATGCTGAACGAGTTCGGCCCTTTTGATTTTCTGACTCCAACTCCTTGCACATTTCATTTTAATATTTTACTTTGTCATCCCATGTTGCCTTTTGAAATCTCCTATTCACCTTTTTAGTATTTTGAATTCTTCCTTCTGTTTTGGCTTCTCTGTGCTTCAGTGCAATTTTCAGAGTTTCTTCTGACATCCATTTTGGTCTTCTCTTCCTCTTCCATCTTTGCAATGACTGTTTGCACTCTTCCTAGATGATACCTTTGATATCCTCCCACAACTCATCTGGTCTTCACTCATTAGTGTTCAAGGCCTCAAACCTGTTCCTGAGGTGGTTCTGAAATTCAGGTGGGATAGACTCAAAGTCATATTTTGGTTCCTGTGGACTTGATTTAATTTTCCTCATCTTCAGCTTAAACTTCCATATGTGTAGTTGGTGGTCTGTTTTACAATCAGCTCCTGGCCTAGTTTTCACAGCTGATATTGAGCTTCTCCAGTGGTTCTTTCCACAGACGTTAATTGATCTGATTCCTATGCATACCATCAGGTGAAATCCATGTAGATAACCTGCATTTATGTCTCTTAAAAAAAGTATTTGCAATGAATAAGTTATTGATTGTGCAAAATTCAATCATACTCTCTCCAGCTCCATTTCTGTCACCAAGTCCATGTTTTCCAACTGCTGAATCTTCTTCTCTGTTCCCAACTTTTGCATTCCAGTCACCCATTATTATCAATGCATCTTGATTGTATGTATGTTCGATCGATCTCTGACTGTAAAAGTTGGTAAAAAATCTTCTATTTCCTCTTCTTTGGCTCTGGTTGTTGGTGCATACATCTGAATGACAGTGGTATTCACTGAACTTCCTTGTAAGCATATGGATATTATCCTGTCACTCACAATATTGTACTTCAAGATGGATCTAGCAATGGCTTTCTTAACTATGAAAGCAACTCCATTTTTCCTCACCTTTTCATCTCCAGAGTAATATATCATATAATCATACAACTCAAAATGCCCCATGCCAGTCCATTTCATCTCCCCAATGCCTATTATGTCAATATTTATACGTTCCATTTCTTCCTTAACAATATCTAATTTTCCTACATTCGTGGTTCTTACATTCCATGTCCCAATCACCAGTGTCTGCTTACATCTGTTCCTCTTCCTTGGTATTTCCATACCCGAAGCTCAACCTCTGTTGCCCTTTCTGTTATCTACCTGTGTTCTCTTGTACACAGGGTTTTCTGAGTCCTGATATTTCAGAAGTCAATGGCCAATCCTTGTTCCTAGTTTGTCTAAATATGAATGTTAAGATTTAGAGAAGTATCAGACAGACCAGTGTTTTACAGAAAAGTAAAAGATATATCCCTTATTGGGCAGTTAACCATTCATAACAGTGTTGTCCCTACCCTTGGCACACGTGTCTTTACACACTTCTTTCCCTGCAAGAGCCTATGGTGATGAAGGAAGAAGTTCAAGCTTCTTTGAAGGAAATAGCAAAAAATAAGGCCCCAGGAATAGATGCTATACCATTTGACATACTTCAGCTAACAGATGTTGCCCTAGATGTGCTCATCAAGTTGTGCCAAGAAATCTGGAGAACAATCACTTGGCCAACTGACTGGAAGAGATCTGTATTTGTTCCCATCCCAAAGAAAGGTGACCCAACAGAGTGTGGAAACTATAGAACAATATCATTGATTTCACATGCAAACAAGATTCTACTGAAGATCATCCAAAAACGACTGGAACAGCTCATCAGCCGAGAACTGCCAGAAGTCCAGGCTGCATTTAGAAGGGGTCATGGTACTAGGGATATTGTAGTTAATGTTATATGGATCTTAGCTAAAAGCAGGGAATACCAGAGGAAAGTATATCTGTATTTCATTGACTATGCAAAGGCGTTTGTGTGGATCATAACAAACTGTGGCTGACTCTGAGAAGAATGGGAATCCCAGAACACTTGATTGTGCTAATGAGAAACCTACACTTGGACCAAGAGGCAGTCATCAGAACAGAGCAAGGGAACACTGCAAGGTTCAAAATTGGGAAGGGCATACACCATTAATGTGTCCTATCTCAGTACTTTTTCAACCTGTACGCAGAAAAGATTATCTGTGAGGCTGGGCTCTATGAGGGGAAATGTGGGGTCAAGATTGGTGGAAGATCTATCAACAATCTGCGTTATGCAGATGACACAACCTAGCTTGCTGAAACTGAGGAGGACCTGAAGTGCTTGCTGCAGAGGCTCAAGGAATGTAGCCTCCAATATGGATTGAGGCTCAGTGTCAAGAAGACAAAAATTCTCATCACTGGACCAATTGGCAGTATCAGGATTGATGGTGAAGAGATTGAGATCGTTCACAGCTTTAGTTTGCTTGGCTCCACAGTCAACAGTCTTGGCACCAGCAGCCAGGAAGTTAAAAGAAGCATTGCCATTGGAAAGTCTGCTGTTAGGGACCTCTCCAAAGTACTGAAGAGCAATGGTTTCTCTCTGGAGACTAACATGCGTCTGATATAGGCCATGGTCTTTGCTATCACTTGTTATGCATCAGAGAGTTGGACAATGAATGACTAAGGAAGATAAAAGGAGAATTGATGTCTTTGAGCTGTGGTGCTGGAGAAGAGTACTGAGGGTACTGCTAGGAAACAAACAGATTCATCCTGGAAAGGGTCAAACTGGGCGGCTCCTTGGAGGCAAGGATTCTGAAGCTTCATCTAACATATTTTGGACATGTCCCAAGGTGGGACCAGTCATTGGAGAGGGATGTCATGCTTGGCAGGGTGGAGGGACCACACAGGAGAGGACGGCCCTCCGTGAGGTGGATTGATTCAGTGACTGGGTTAATCGGGATGGAAGTGTCATAGACAGTGTGATTGGCACAGGACAGAGCAGAGTTTAGGGCTGTTGTACATAGGGTCACTATGAGTCGCAAGTGCTAGTCGGCGCATAATACAATACTGAAGGATATTATCCATATACATATGTGGAAGACCTTTCAATACCACTGTTACTCAAATACACCCTCCCACATCTCTAGTGCCCCAACAGTAACAAGTTATGCTTGAATCCTGAAGGCCTGCAGTTAGAATCCACCAGTTGCTCTGTGGGAAAAAGTTGAGCAATATTTTTCCATGCCATTGACGGCATCAAAATCAGCTGGAGGGTCAGCTATGGGTCTGTTCTGACTAGATGATCCACAACAACAACACCACAACAACAGCTAAAGAGGAAGAAATTGAGGATTTTAACCAAATCTTATGACCTGAAATTAACCAGACATGCAATCTAGATGTATTAATATTTGGTGGCTGGAATTCAAAAGTTGGAAACAGTGAAGGCATGGTCATCAGAAAGTACAAACTTGGTGAAGGAAATGAGACTGGAAATAGACCGGTTGAATGATGTGTGTTCAATTTCTTATTTATTCAACACAAATACTAATTTTTAAAAAAACAGTGACTCAGCATAGTGTCCAGCAGGGCCACCCATTTTGAATAATACCGCATGATTTCCTTTTTTTCAGTTCAAAGTAGCATTCCATTGTGTGAATATACCAGAGCTTCTCTATCCATTCGTTTGTTGATGGGCACTTAGGTTGTTTCCAATTCTTTGCTATTATGAACAAAGCATCAATAAACATGGGTGTGCATATACGGGCTTGTGGCAGTTATGGTTTCTTTTTCTTTAGGGTATATTCCAAATAATGGAACTGCTGGGTCAAATATTATTTTTATTTGCAACTTTTTGAGAGAGTGCCATACAGCCTTCCATAGTGGTTGAACCATTTTACACTCTCATCAACAGTGACTAAGGGTTCCAGTTTCTTTGCAACTTTGCCAGCATTTGTTGTTTTCTTCTCTGTTAAATTTTGCTATTCTTACTGGGGTGAGATGACATCGCCTAGTTGTTTTGATTTGCATCTCTCTTAGAGCTAGGGATTTTGAATATTTCTTCATGTATCTGAATGTCTTCTTTGATGAAGTGTCTGTTCATATCCTGTACCTATTTTTCAATTGGGTTATTTACCTTATGTTGAGTGAAATATCTCAGTCATAAAAGCACAAATACTGCATAGTGCCGCTGTTGTAGAATGGGACTGACATCAGGGTTTGGGTGAGACTGAGAAAGATTGGATAAATTATGTATAATGTATTGAAACAGATGAAGGAGAGAACTGTTTAAGAGTGATATATGACTGGGTACTATTGTTATGACTAGTGTACAGAATGAAGGTTGCATAGTGGAGTGTACTGAGGCGGGGGGGGGTGGGGATTGTATACCAATTTTGTATACAAATTTTTATACCACTTTTACTTTTCAAAGAGAAGAGCGAACTGGTTGGGCGGGGTGGGCAGGGATAAAAATGCAACAATGAATGAATGGAAATCCAAAATCGCTGTAAATGTTAATTAAAATTAATAAAAATTAAAAATAAAAAGATGTAACCATAAAAAAAACCCCACAAAACCCAAAATAACCCAAAAAAACCCCACTATGACTTAACATATGGACCTCACCTGATAGACTACATAGCAATCAGACTGATTACATCTTTGGAAAAAATCACTGGAGAAGCTTAATATCAAGCATCAAACCAGGCAAGGTACTGACAAGGAAACAAACAATTAATTAGTCATGTTCAAGTTCAAATCGAGGAGGAAGAAATTTGAAACAAGGCCACAAAAATTGAAATATGATTTTGTGTCTTTCCTACCTGAATTTAAAGGTTACCTTAGGAATGGGTTTGAAGTACTGACCACCAGTGATCAAAGTTCAGATGAGTTGTGTATACCATGGTTATTATCCATGAAGAGTGCAAAAGGTCATTACAGACACAGAAGAGAAAGAAAAAAGCCAAGAGACTATAAATAGTGCACTAGAGGGCTGAGAAGCCAAAAAAAGAGGGAAAAGTTACTGAAGAAAAAGGCCTGAACAAAAGATTACAAAGGGTAACAGATGAACACAAAGTATTGTAATGAAATATGCAGAGAAATGGAGTTGGAGAATAAAAAAGGCAGAACTCAGAATTTCTCAAGCTAAAAGAACTGAAAAATAAATTCAATCCTAGACAAAATCTTGAGTAACACAGGAAGCATCAAAAGAAGATAAAGGGACTACACAGAATCGCCATACCAAAAAGAACAGGCTGACATTGAAAAATTTTAGGAAGTATCATATCAATAAGAGTAAATGATAATAAAGGAAGAGGATGAAGCTGCACTGAAGGCATTCACAAAAAATAAGGCCCTAAGAATCAATGGGACATCAATTGATGTTTCAACTAACGAATGCAGACCTGGCTGTGGGGTGGGGGATGGGGGGAAGGGATGGGGAATTGTATACTAATGAAGGAATTTTTTCTTTTTCTTTTTCTTTTTGGAGAGGGGAGAGAACTGTTGGGGAGGGGTGGGCAGGGAGAAAAGTGCAGCGATGAATGAATGGAAATACAAAACCTCTGTAAATGTCTATTAAAATTACTAAAAAAAAAGAAGTCTACGTTAGGAAATATGGAGGACAACTGCCTGTCTGACTTACTGAAGGAGACCTATATTTGTTCCCATTACCAAGAGAGGTGATCCAACAAAATGTGGACATTATCAAATGCATGAAAGCAAAATAATGCTGAAGATCATGCAAAAAAATGTCAACAATAGTACATAGACAAGGAAGCAGAAGTCCAAGCAAGATTTAGATGAGACCATTGTTGTTGCTGATTGCCTTTAAGTTGAGCATGACTCATAGTGACACTATGAGCAAAAGGCTTAAAGCCCCTCTACAACTATCAACACTTATCAAAATTCATAGAGTATCCAGAGGCATGTTGTTTAGGAAGTGGATGTCACTCCTGCTTGCAAACCTGTCATAGTATATTATTGTTTTTATGTGCTGTTGAGTTACCTGTGATGCATAGTGACCGGGTATACCAAAGCTCTGAACCCTTCCCTGCTCTGAGCCTGTCTCACTAATTCTGACACGCCTAACCCCGTTGCCCCAGTTTCTGTATCAATCCATCTCATCCAGGGTCTTCCTTTCCTGCATTGTCCATCCACTCTTCTCAGCATGATGTCCTTCTCCAAGGATCAATTGCTCCTGGCCATGTGAGTGCCCAAATTAAGTGAGGTAGAGCTTCAAAATCTTAGCCTCCAGGGACAGACCGTAGTACCAGGAATATCATTGTGAATGCCATATGGATCCTGGATGAAAGTAAAGAATACCACAAAAATGTCTACTTATGCTTTATTGAATATGCAAAGGCCTCTGACTGTGTGAATCATAACAGCTTATTGTTAACATTGAGAAAAATGGGAATCCCAGAAGAACAATTAATAGTACTCATGCAAATCTATACCTAGATCAAGAGGATGTTGTGTAAAAAGAGCAAGGAAATACATTTTTTTTAATTAAGAAAGGTTTGTGTTGGGTTTATATTGACACTGCACACCTATTCAATATGTATGCTGAGCAAAGCATCTGAGGAGCTAGAATCTATGAATAAGAATGTGGCAACAAGATGGAAGAAGACTCATCCATAACTTTTGTTATGCGGGTGATGCAAACTTGCTTGTTGAAAGTGGGTAGCACTTGAAACACTTGCTGCAAAAATTCATATAATGCAGCTTTCACTATATATTGCATCTCAACATCAAGAATATAAAAATTCTCACCACTGGACCAATAGGTGACATCATAATAAGATGGAGAAAAGACTGAAATAGCTTACAACTTCATCTTACTTGTATCCACAATCAACACCATTGGTACAAGCAGTCAGGAGATCAAGAAACATACTGCAATGAGCAACTCCACTGTCAGGGATCATTACAAATTATTTAAGAATAATGATGGTAGTTTGAGAACTAAGATATGCCTGATTCAGGCAATAGTGTTAAAGTCACTTGTGCATTTGAGAACTGGTATATGAATAAGGATGGCAGAAGGAGAATTGATGCTTTTGAACTGTCATGTTGGAGAGGAAAACAAAACAAAGGGAAGAAATCAAGAAGTTAAGGAACTGAACAGAAGATTTCTAAGGGCAGTGCCAGAAGGCAAAACAAAGTATTGTAATGAAATATGCAAAGAGTTAGAATCAGAACATCAAAAGGACAAACTCATTCAGTATTTCTTAAGCTGAAGCACTGAAGAACAAATTCAAGCCTCGAGTTGTAATACTTAAGGATGTTATGGCCAGAATATTGAATCATCCAGAAGTATTACAAGAAGATGGAAAGAGTATACAGTCACTGTACCAAAAAGAATTGGCTGACACATAGAAGAATTTCATGAGACAACGTATGATCAAGAGGCAATGGTGGTGAAGGAGGAAGCTCGAGCTGCTTTGACAGATTGTAAAAAAACAACACCCCAGAAATTGATGGCATACCAAGTGATATATTTCAAAAAATAGATGCTTTTCTGGACATGTTTGCCAGGTTGGGCCAAGAAATTGGGAAGACAAAAAATACCTGTCCAACTGAATGGAAGAGATTTATTTTTATTCCTATTTAAAAAAAAAAGAAAAGATCCAACAGAGTGTACAAATTGTCAAACAATATCATTAATATAGACTACAAAAAATCCTGTTTAATAGTATCCAAAAATGGCTGGAATACATTAACAAGGCACAACCACAGATACAAGTTGGGTTTAAAAGTGACCATGACACTAGAGACATTTAATGTCAGATGGATCTTGTCTGAAAACAAAGAGTACAAGAAGAAAGTCTATCTGTGCTTCACTGACTAGGCAAAGACATTTGACTATGTAGATCACAACAAATTGTGGCTAACATTGAGAAGAATGGAATTCCCAGAACACTAGATTGTGCTCATACAAAACCTATACTTGGACCAGGAGGCAATCCTAAGAACAGAGCGAAGAAACACTGCAGGCCAACTGACTGGAAGAGATCTATATTTGTTCCCATCCCAAAGAAAGGTGACCCAACAGAGTGTGGAAACTATAGAACTATATCATTGATTTCACATGCAAACAAGATTCTACTGAAGATTATAAAAAAATGACTGGAAGGGCACATCAGCAGAGAACTGCCAGAAGGCCAGGCTGGGTTTAGAAGGGGTTGTGGTACTAGAGATATTGTAGCTGATGTTAGATGGATCTTGGCTGAAAGCAGGGAATAACAGAGGAAGGTATATCTGTATTTCATTGACTATGCAAAGGCTTTTGACTGTGTGGATCATAACAAACTGTAGCTGACTCTTAGAAGAATGGGAATCCCAGAACACTTGATCATGCTAATGAGAAACCTATACTTCGACCAAGAGGCATTGGTCAAAACGAAGCAAGGAAACACTGCAAGGTTCAAAATTGGGAAAGGCGTATGCCTGGGATGTGTCCTGTCTCCATACCTTTTCAACCTATACGCAGAAGAGAGGCTCGGCTCTATGAGGAGAAATGTGGAGTCAATTTTGGTGGAAGATCTATCAACAATCTGCAATACGCAGAAGACACAACCCTGCTTGCTGAGGAAGACCTGAAGCGCTTGCTGCAGTCAAGGACTGCAGCCTCCAATATGGATTGAGGCTCAATGTCAAGAAGACAAAGTTTCTCACCACTGGACCAATTGGCAGTATCAGGATGGATGGTGAAGAGATTGAGATTATTCACAGCTTTAGTTTGCTTGGCTCCACAGTCAACACTCTCGGCACCAACAGACAGGGAATTAGAAGATGTATTGCCATGGGAAAGTCTGCTGTTAGGGACCTCTCCAAAGTACTGAAGAGTAATGGTGTCTCTCTGGAGACTAAAATGCATCTGATACAGGCCATGGTCTTTGCTATCACTTGTTATGCATCAGAGACTTGGAAAATGACCAAGGAGGATAGAAGTAGAATTGATGCCTTTGAGCTGTGGTGCTGGAGAAGAGTATTGAGAGTACCATGGACTACTAGGAAAACAACCAGATTCATCCTGGAAAGGGTTAAACCAGGTGGCTTCTTGGAGGTAAGGATGCGGAGGCTCCGTCTAACATAATTTGGATATGTTGTAAGGAGAGACTGTTCCTTAGAGAAGGACACCATGCTTGGTAGGGTGGAGGGACAGCGCAGGAGGGGAAGGCCCTCTATGAGGTGGATTGATTCAGTGACTGGGGTAATCAGGATGGGTGTGTCAGAGACAGCGCGATTGGCACAGGACAGAGCAGAGTTTAGGGCTGTTGTACATAGGATTGCTATGTGTCACAAGCGACTTGACAGCACATAAGAACAACAACAACATCCTTGTAGGACTGAGAGAGGATGAGAGACACCCAAGCATTGAGGACTGTCCTTCATAAGGTCTCTCTGAGTTGTGTGCGACTCAAAGGCACTTAACAGCAACAACAAGGCCTGAGTTAGTTCAATCTGCATAGTGCTCCCCAGTCCTTCCCAAGTTGTAATAATTTACAAATTCATTGCTCCTGTGTGCTGCATAGTATTCCATTGTGTGAATGTACCATATTTTCTCAGTCCATTCTTTTGTGGTTGGACATTTGAGCTATTTCCATGTTCTTGAGTTAGTAAATAATGCTGCTATGAACATTGGTGTACAAATCTGTCTGTGTCTCGGTTCCCATTTTCTAAGGGTATATTCCAAGTACTGGAATAGCTGAGTCATATGGAATTTCTACCTTCATCTTTTTGATGAAGCTCCAAACTGCCTTCCAGAATGGTTGTATCATTTTACAATGGCACCCACAATGTATAAGATTTCCTTTCTTGCCACATCCTCTCCAACATTTATTACTTAGTGCCCTGTTAAACTCTGCCACTGTTACTGGAGTGAGAGGGTACCTCATTGTGGTTTTGATTTGCATTTCTCTTATTTCTAACTTTTTTTAATGCAATGTTTCTAATTTTAAAAGTATTTTAATATTAATTTTCCTTCTTATTGCCAGTGATTTGGAGCATTTCTTCATGTGTCTGTTTGCCATTCGACTATCTTCCTCTGTGAACATTTTTTTCATGTCTTTTGCCCTTTTTGCAATTGGGTTATCAGTCTTTTTCTTGTGAAGGCCTAGGAGTATTCTGTAACCTTTGTTATAAGACTCTTGTCTAAGATGGTATTACCAGATGTTTGTTCCCAGTCTGTAGGTTTTCTTATCACTATATTGGAAAAAAATTTTTATGTGCACAGGGAATTAATCTTAGGAGGTCCCATGCATCAATTTTATCCTCTTCAGATTGTGCATTTCTGGTTGTATTTGGCAATCTTTCTCTACCCTGGACTAGTGCTTCTAAACTTGACCCAGTTTGTCTTTTATGAACGTTATGGTTTCGAGCTTTACTCCCTGGTCTCTGATCCATTTTGAGTGGATTTTTTTATATGGTGTGAGATATGGATTCTATTTCAGCTTTCTACAGGTAGCAGCCCAGTTTTGCCAGCACCATTTGTTGAAGAGGTTATCATTTCCCCATTTGATAGCTTTGATTTCCTTGTTGAATATCAATTGACCATAGGTAGCTGGGTTTATTTCTGGGTTCTCAATTCTGTTCCATTGGTCTATGTGCCTGCCATTGTACCAGTTCCATGCTGTTTTGGTTACTACTTCTGTGTAGTAAGTTTTAAGGTCAGAAAGTGCTATGCCTCCAACCTCATTTTTGTTTCTCAGAAATATTTTGCTTATTCTAGGTCTCTTGCCTCTTCAAATAAATTTGATAATCTCCCTTTCAATCTCCTTGAAAAATGAATTTGGCATCTGGATTGGGATTGCACTGAACATGTAGATTTCTTTTGGTAGGACTATCATTTTCACCATATTGGTTCTTCCTATTCATGAACAGGGCGCTTTCCCCCCATTTCTTTAGGTAAATGCTCTGTAGCTTTCTTTGTATGGGTCTTTTGTATCTCTAGTTAGGTTCACTCCCAAGTATCTCAATTTGTGTTTGGCTATCATAAATGGTATTGCTCTCTTGACTTATGCTGAGTGAACTAACTCAGTCCCAGAAGAATAAATATTGTATAAAAACATTATTGCAGAAGGAGTATAAAGATCCAAGAGGGGTGGGTGAGGGTGGAAGCAGAGGGATGGGGATGTGCAGGGAGAGAGGGGGATTAATCATGGAGTTGTACAATTTGATGGGTCAGGGTGAGGGAAATTGAAAGAATTTGTTCTTAAAAACAATGTCTTTGAATTTTGCAAGTAAACTAGTAAAAAAGTTTTTAAAAAGATTAATATTCTCACCACTAGGCCAATCGACAGCATCATGATGAATGTAGGATAGACTGAGATTCCTAACAATTTCAGTAAGCTAGGCTCCACAATCAACACTCTTGGCACCAGCAGTCAGAAAATCAAAAGAAAAATTGCACAGTTGAAGTCTGCTGTCAGGAACCTCTCCAAAGTGCTAAAGAGCTGTGCTGTTAGTCCAGACTTAAGTCCACCTGATCCAGGCCATGTTCTTCACAATTACTTGCTACACATCAGAAAGCTAGACAATGACTAACGATGACAGAAGAAGAATCTATGCCTCTGAGTTATGGTGCTAGATCAGACTATTAAAAATATCAAGACTGCCAGGAAAACAAATAAGTCTGTCTTGAAGAGGGTAAAAACAAGTTTCTCCTTGGAAGCAAGAAATTTTAAGGTTTATCTCATGTACTTTGGGTATGTAGCCAGGAGGAATCAGTCCTTGGAGAAGGACATTATGCTTGGAAGGGCTGTGAGACAGAGCAGGAGAGAACGACCTTGGAGGTGATGGGTTCACAAAGTAACTTGGGCAATGGGGTTAGGTTTGTCAGAGATAGTGAGACTGGCTCAGGGTAGGGTAGGGTTCAGAACTATTGTACACAAGTTTGCTCTGAGTCATGGGATACTCAGTGGCATATAACAACAACAATAACAACTGCATATTTCAATGTCTTAGTGAAAGTGTAACCAGAGTTCTTGTTGGAGGCAAAGATGATAAGTCCTCGTCTCATATACTTAGGATATGTTGTCAGAAGAAGCTATTCCTTGAAGAGAGACTTCATGCTTGGTTGGAAAGAAAGGTGGAAGGTTGGTGAATGAGGGGAAGATCCTCAACCAGATGAATTGACACAGTGATTGCTGCAATGGACTTGAACGTGTCAGAAATTGTGAGTTTGACACAAGATAGGTCAGGGTTCAGATCTTTTGTTCATAGTGTTATTATTGGTAGTACTCCACTCGATGGTACCTAAGAACAACATAACAATAACAACAAAAGGTAAGGTCTCTCAGAACATCTTTAATCTCTTCCAGTTCTACCCTTGAGAAAATAAAACATTTTCCAAATCTGTGAAAATAACTTCAAAACCTTGCAGGATATTTGGACCTTTTAAAATAAAAGTTTGAAAGATTTCGGATGTTTGTGAAGAATTCTTTTCATTTATTATCGAAGTTTGGACATACTTAAAGCAAATATGTTTGATTTTTCTTTAATGGAAGGCTCCCAAAAGTTGTGGAAGTTCTGAGAAATAAGTCCTAAAATTTTCTTGGGCTTCTGGATTATTGAAGCTGGACTGATTTATGTTTATTAAATCCATCTCTATGTTTTTGGCAATTAACTCCTCACACCTTTACTTTTGAAATCTGGGCCTCATTGACATATTGAACCTTCAAAAGACTATTAGGCTAATCTTTCATAAAACAACATGTCTAATTTCTGGCCTTACTTTTTGAGACATTTCCACTATTAATTCTCCAGGGTATCAGACATAGCAAATGCATTTGAAATACCATCTATCATCTAGACCCATACTTGCTAGGCCCTCAGGCAAATGTTTTTTGTAAACAGCTGGCCTTTGGTGTTATCCTGTAGGCCAGGAAGCTCATGTTTCATTGGATCAAGAGAAGAAGCACATTCCAGAACTGAGGATCCTCTGAGGACAAAACTGTGAGTCAAGGTTCACCACTTTCTACCAGTCAGCTTGATTCAAATGATGTAATGTATTCAAGATTGAAAAGAACTATTAAATCTTACCTCCAAAGATCCTCTTTTGCAGCTTACAGGATATCCTGTTAAGTGTTCTCTTTAATTTTTAAAACTAAAGTGATAGTGAAATTGCAGAATTTGAAAACCACTTATAATTGATGAATTTGTTGTTGTTATGTGTTGTTGAGTCACCTGTGACTCATAATGACCCTGTGTACAACAGCTCTGAAGCCTGCCCTGTCCTGAGCCAGTCTCACTGATTTGACACACCAGCCCCCATTGCCCCATATATTCTATCAATTCATCTCATCAACCTAAGTTCATGTGACATGTATTGGTTAATGATGGATTTAGCATTATAAACAATAAAGAATATTAAGTTCATCTGACACATCCTGATTAAGCTACATAATTATAATCAAGTCAATACATAGTTTTATGTAGCAATAGACAATGGAGTTGAGTGAACTAACTCAGTCCCAAAAAGACAAATACTGTATAAAACCATTGTTGTAGAACAAGTATGAAGAGCAGGGGGTGGGGGAGGAGGGTGGAAGCAAGGGGGTAAGGATGGGAGGGTGTTAATCATAGGATCATCATACAATTTGATGGTGGGTGAGGGTGTAAAGGAAATGGGAAAGCTCTGGTGTGAAAAACAATGTTTTATTAATTTGTAAATAAATCAGCATAAAATTAAAATACAGAAATAAAAGACTGTAGTATTCAACATGGATTAAATCTCATCATCAAGGAAACAAAAATCCTCACCAACAGGCCAATAGGCAGTATCATGTTACATGGAGAAAGGATCAAGGTTGGTTGCCAATGATTTCATCTTGCTTGAATTCACAACCAACACTCTTGGCATTAGCAGTCAGGAAATCAAAGTTGCATTGGGAAAATCTGTCAAAGATCACTCCAGCATGCTAATGAGCTATGTCTTTTAGTTTGTTGTTGTTGTTGCTGTTGTTATGTGCCATCAAGTTGCTTGCGGCTCATAGTGACCCTATGTACGACAGCCCTAAACTCTGCTCTGTCTTGTGCCAATTGCACCATGTCTGACACACCCATAGAAACTAAGGTGCACATGACCCAAGCTATGATCTCAATTGTTTGCTATGCATCTGAGACAATGAGTAAAGATGACAGAAGAAGAATCGATATTTTTGACTTGCTGTGCTGGAGAAGATTATTGAAAATACCATGGACTGCCAAGAGGACAAATAGATCTGTCCTGGAGACAGTGAAACCAATTTTTTTCTTGGGTACAGGAATTTTGAAACTTTGTCTCACATACTTTGGATATGTCTCCAGGATTGTCGAGTCCTTGGAGAGGGTCATCATTCTTGGAAGGGTAGAGAGTCAGTTCAGAAGAAAATCCTGGATGAGGTTAATTGACACATTGACTCTGGAAATGGGGTCAGGTATGTCAGAGTGTGGAGTTTATAGTTCAATATGATTTTCTAGCCCCCAAACTTGACTGTGCCATGTGGATAGATGGGAACAGGTAAGAGGGCATGTTAGCCTATCCATAAGAGGATTGGTTATCTTACCATTCCACAAAAGAATGACCAGTCTCACCAATCTGCAAGTGTTGACAATAAATTGAGTGACTCGAGATTAAGCTTTATCTTCTTGTGAAGAAGAGAAGAAGTAAGAGAATGTAGGATGCTCTCAGACATTTTTATTCTAGCTACATCTACTGCAGGAACAGCCATAGCCAAAGCAGAAGACCAGCCAGACCTGATATGAGACAGTGCTGGCTGCTAGCCACTCTCTCAACCCATCACCACATAATTATAGCTAAGCAAAAGGTCTTCACCCAAGTTTGCTGGACATTTTAGTGGGATGAGCGTGTGCATGGGTGTGCTGTGTGGAGGAGGGAAAGTCCTATATTGGCAGGACTAAGAACTTTGCAACACTGATTTAAAGACAAGAGGCTCAAGGTTGAGATGCCTGTGTGCATTTTGGAAGCTGTCTTGACTATATTCTGTTACTAATCAGGATCGTAAACCTTTTGACTTCCCCAGCACAGTTCCGTGTGGTCTGTGAACCTAGTACATCAGATTTTGGACACACAAGACCAGTAAGACTGGCACTGATGTAAATATAAATAGGTGTGGACCTGTGGGGGACAGGTCTGACCCCATGTGAATTGGTTTTGTGCTATTGATGCTGTTGATAAGACTAGTTCCCCATTGTAAAGTCGGTAAGAATCAGACATGGATCTCCCCACGTGGCCCTTGCTCTTTTGTAGTGAGGTTGGCTTGGGATAAGACAAAGTTCAGAGCCATTGTTCATAGGATCATATGAAATGTAGCAGACTTGACAGCACATAACAACAACAATAACATACATGTAGACCTCAACTAATGATCCACACGTAAATTGGATTGACTACAACTGTGGAAAGAATCAATGGAAAAGTTCAATATCAGTAGTTAAACCCAGGCCAAGACTGACCATGGAACAGATCATCAATTTTTCATGTCTAAGTTCAAATTGACATTGAAGAAAATTAAAATAAGTCCATAAGAACCAGAATACAGCCTTGAATCTATCTCACTTGAATTTAAAAATTATCTCAACAACAGAGTTGATATATTAAACATTAATGAGCGAAGACCAGATGAACTGTAAGAGGACATCAAGGGTATCATGTATTTATTACTGACTTCCTCTGATATGATCTCTTTCATATTATCCTTTTTCCTGGTAATATGCCCAAAATATGGGCATCATACTTTTTGCTGTTATTTCCCATTGACTATGATTCATCGTGACCCTATGTATAATGGATCTTAAACTTGCCCTATCCTGAGCCATCCTCTCCATCTCCTGGAAGATCAGCTAATGGGTAGGTTCCAATTTGATTACACATAACAATGGAGTCAATTCCTGACAGTAGTGTGGTTGTATACTAGACTTGTTAAAAATCAAATGAACAGAAGAACAGAATGTGGTGGGGCTGGGAGAACCTGCACTTTTAGAGAAGGTAGTTATAGAAGAATACATGGAAAAAGTAACATTTAAGTCAAAACTAAAGGGAAAGAAGTGAGAATTGTAAAGATATCTATGGTTATTATGTACTGCCATATTGGAAGCTGACCATAGTTGACCCTCCAGTGAGCCAATGAGTGTTCAGAGGCTGTTAATGAAACAAGAGATTTCCCATCTTTTACCCATGGAGGAACATGTGGATTCAAAATTGGTAGTCCAACTTTTTATCAACAAGGGTACTAGAGCTTCTGGATGATCTATGTTGTTCTTAGGTGTTATTGACTAGAGTACAACTTGTAGAAAACCCTAAGAACAGCTAAGTTGAACCCAGCTCTATCCTGTTCTACCCTCATCATGTCTGACACACTAGAGCTGAAGTTACTGTGTCAATACATTTTGTGGGGATCTTCCTCTCCTTCACTGACCAACCATCTTTCCAAACATGATGTCCCTTTCCAAGGAATAAGGTTGTCTAAACAGAGACAACTACAAGTTCAAAGACTTAGTTTAAGATTGAAGAAAACCAGATATGTTCTGAGAGCACAGAGAAGGTAGTGCCCCTTCAGCAAAATGATAAAATGAGCCAGAGAAGACCAGAAGGATGTCTATCTGTGTTTTATTGACTATGTAAAGCCATTCGACAGTGTGGATCAATGAGTTTTAAGAGATTATAACTGATTTTGAGAAGAAGAGAAATACAGTAACACTTAATTGTGCTCATGCCAAACCTACACCTAGACCAAGAAATTGTGCAAATCAAACAAAGGTGCATTGCATGATTTCAACTCAAGACAGGAACTGTATCATTTCTCCATACCCATCTGATCCGTATGCCGAGAAAATCATTAGAGAAGTAGCAATTTTAATGAATGTGGCATTTCAGAAGCTGGACATTTTGAGGAATGCAGCGTTAGGGTCAGAGGAAGGTTCGTCAACCACTTGCATTGTGCAGACAACACAGCCTTGCTTATTGAAAATAAAAAAATATATATATTTAAAATTATATTTAAGATAGCTTTATTATCTCATTTGTACATTTCCAGTACAATATTTTTCATAAATATCTGCCATCTTCATAGTGGAAAAACTTATAGTGGTATTCACAATCCTCCATTTGTTAACCTTAGCATTATGTTGTTAAATTTTTTAAAATCTGTTTAGTGATAAGAACAGTGGACCTATACACTGAAAAGCTGATATCTAATTTACTTTCTAAGTATGGAAACTTTAAAAGTATTTGTTGTTATTGTTGTGATGTGTTCTACCCTATGTAGAATAGCTCTGAACCCTGCTCTATCCTGAGCCAGTCCCATTGACTTCAACACACTTAATCCTATTACCCTAGTTACTGTGTCAATCCATTTCATCTCCAGGATCTTCCTCTCCTGTGCCGTTCTTTCACCTTCCAAGCATGGTGTTATTCTCCAAGGACCAGTATCTCCTGAGCACATGCCCAAAGTATGTGAGACAGAGCTTAAAAATTCTTGCCTTGAAGGAAAAACTTGATTTCACCCTCTCCAACAAAGACCTGTTTGTTCTCTTGGCAGTCCATGATATGTTCAATGCTCTTTTCCAGCATCACAAACTCAAAGGCATCAATTCTTCTGCCATCCTTAGTCATTGTCCAGCTTTCTGATGCATAGTAAGTAACTATGAAGACCATGGCCTGAATCAGGAGCACTTTAGTCTCTGGACTGATATCATCTCTCTTTAGCAATTTGGAGTGGTCTCTTATATCAGACTTCCCAGCACAATTCGCCTTTTAATTTCCTGATCAAGATTGTTGATTTTAAAGCCAAGCAAGTGGAAATTGTTAACCACCTCAACGTCATTATACGAACTTTAGAAATCTAACTCTACCTTTTAAAAATGTGACAGACTAGGAAGAAGGATTGGCCACCCACTTCTGAAATAGCAGGCCTCTGAAAACCCTATGCGCAACAGAACACACGCAGATTAACAGAAAGGGCAACCTAGGTAGAACCATCAAGTATGGAAAGACAAGGGAGGAGGAACAGCTGTAAGCAGACCCTAGTGATTGGTACATGGAATGTGAGAGCCATGAATGAAGGAAAATTAGAAATTGTTAAGAAAGAAATGGAA
>NW_006399944.1:1514190-1518991 GCF_000299155.1 Elephantulus edwardii | reverse complement strand
ATTGATTTGGTGACTGGGGTAATCGGGATGGGTGTGTCAGAGGCAGTGCAGTTGGCGCAGGATAGAGCAGGGTTTAGAGCTGTTGTGCATAGGGTTGCTATCAGTCGGGAATGACTCCATGGCACATAACAACAACAATAATCACATTTTTATCACCAACATGAAAAGTCAATCAGAATTTTCCTTTTCAATCTGAAGTTTTCTTTTTCTATTTAGTCACAGCTGCTCTAGTTTTTATTTTTTTATTTTTACATTTATACATTATTTTAAATCCAAGATTCCACTATTGTTGTGCACTGCAGAGTAGAAACTGACCATAGCCGACCCAGTGGTTTTCAGAGGTAGTTAATGACATGGGAAGAGAATTGTTGCCTCTGACATTATATCTTCTGGATTGTAGCACAGCTTCTTGTCACTAGGCCACTGGAGTTATTATAATTTAAAGATGCTATAAATTTTACCCCAAATCCATCCAGTTATTAGCCAGGATGTGGGCAAAACAAGTGTAATTCCTATCACAGTCATAGCTTGGACTTTACTAATTTGATGTTAGTGAGTGAGCAAGTTATTCTTGTAATTGCATCAGACACTTCCTCTACTCTCACTGGGCCCATTTGAGCTTTCCTATAGAAAAGCAGAGTAGAATTGAGAGGAATTCAATCTTTCTAAAATCCTTGTAACCCAAAAACACACTAACTGTTGAGTCTAACTCATAGCAATACTCCATCAAATTTCTGAGCTTGCAAATCATTTCAGGACACTGCCTGTCTTTCCCCTGAAGAGTTACTAGTAAATCTGAACCACTGATCTTTCAATTAGCCGCCTAAAATTCACACATATGGCTCTTTAAATATGAGGAGGAAAAACTAAAACTCAATCACCCAAAATTTTAAAAATGAAAAACCAAATAAAAAAAAAGGAGAAAAAATATATCTCATCGCCAATGTGGAGCTCACTCTGACTCATAACTGACCTGTCATTGGGCTCCAACAGTTATAAATTGCACAGGAAGATTGCCCATCTTTCTCCCAAGGAGGTCTTGATAGATTTAAATTACTAAAAAGGAGTAGCTTTTGAGTTACCAGTGCAACTCTCTACCAGAGTCCTAACAGAGTGACCTTCTTTCTTTGAAAAGAAGATATCCTTGTTTTTCCCCACACATGGAAAGGAAGTAAGTGGGCTTACACCCTTACTTCATTTTAGGGTTTGACAGCATGTTCTTCCCCTCCGCCCCCAAATTTAGAGCAGAAATGAACAGTGCTAACCACTATTATGTGTCTTTAAAGAATTTTAGGCCTCCCAGTTCACGAATATCAATAGAAACGGGAAGTGTGAAGGGATGCTAGTACGAGGACCTATCTGTCTTGTTTTTATGTGACCCAGGATTCCAGTACTATGGAAGAGAGAAAAAGAAGCACACAATATGGTTGGGAGAGCTCTGTAAACTCAAACATAATGCACATTATTAGTCAAGGAAGCTCATCAGCATTAACAACATGCGTTGACAATGATTAAATAAGAAGAATTATATCTTATTGGAGGCTGGAATGAAGAGATGATCCAAGGTCTGTGTCGTAGATGACTTGATGGCATATAACAACAGCCACCTTTGCCTTCAGTTAACAGCATCCTATGTGCCACACTCTGCCAACAGGGCTTCTTAGAAATTATATTTGACTAATTTAAGGGAAGAGAAAGAAGTCACTGTTTGCAATACTGAAATTGGAGTATAAATTTTCAATTGAACATACAAGAATAAATTTTAGGCTTCCACACATCTGGAAGCATTTTAATGTTATTCTTTGGTTTTTTGCTCTGTGTTCTTATGATCTTTTTCTCTTTCTTTGCTGAGAATTCTGTTTTCTCTGCTGTTTTAGCATACAGGTAAAATGCACTATGATCCACACAGTCAAATGCATTTGCATAGTCATAAAGCACAAATAGACACTCTTGTGATATTCTTTACTTTGATCCAAGATTCATCTGATATCAGTAATGATATTCCTGGTCCCACAGCTTCTTCTAAATCCTGTTTGAACTTTTGGCAGTTCCTTATCTATGTACCACTCTAGCCATTTTTTAATTATCTGAAGCAATATTTTGCTTGCATGTGACAATAACAACATTGTTTGATAGTCTCTGCATTCTGTTCGATTGACTTTCTTGGAAATAGAAACAATATGGGGTTCTTAAAGTCTGTTGGCCAGACAGCTATCCTCCAAATTTTCTGACATAGTATTTAATTGTGCTCATGTGAAACCTATATCTTGACCAAGAGACTTTTGTGTGAACAGAGCAAGGGAACATTATATGGTTTAAAATTAAGAAGGATTGTGTCAGGGTTGTAGTCTCTCCCCATACCTATTCAATCTATATGATGAGCAAATTATTCAAGAAGCTGGACTCTGTGAAAAGGAATGTGGCATCAGGATGACAGGGAGACTCAATAGTCTGTGTTATGCAGATGACACAACATTGCTTGCTTAAAGTGAGGAGTACTTGAAGCACTTGCTGCAGAAGATCCAAAAATACCACTTTCAGTATAGATTGCATGTCAATGTCAGGCAAACAAAGATTCTTACCACTGGTCCGATAAACAACATCATAATTGATGGGGAAGAGACTAAAACTATCAACAATTTCATTTTATTTGGACCCACAATTAACACCATTGGGATCAGCAGTCAGGAAATCAAGAGACACATTGCACTGGCAAAGTCTGCAGTTAGGGACCTCTCCAAATTATTGAGGAGTAGTGATGTCAGTTTGAGGACCAAGGTGCATCTGGTTTAGGCCATAGTCTTTCTGATTACTTGCTATGCATCTGAGAGTTAGACAATGAATAAGAATGCCAGAATATGACATATATAAGCTGGGGAGTTGAAGAAGAGCACTGAACATCTCATAATCAGCCAAGAGAATGAACAAGTATGTCTCAGAAAAGATGAAGCCAGAGTGTTCTGTGGAGGCAGGAATGGTGAGGCTTCACCTCACATGCTTTGGACATGTTGCTAGGAAGAGCTATTCTTTGGGGAAAGATATGATACTGGAAGGATGGAGGGTTGGTGAAGGAGAGGAAGACCCTCAACTAGGTTGATTGACATGGTGACTGCTGCAATGGGCTCCTGTGTGTCAGGAAGTGTGAAGAGGTGCAGGTAGAACAGGGTTCAGATCTTTTGTTCATAGGGCCGCTGTGAATTTTGCTCGACCAGACGGAACTTAGCAATAACAAAGTAGTCATTAAAAAACATCATTATTCTTGAAAGGCATTGATTATTTATTAATTTATTTATTTTTTCACATTTGCTATTCACAAACATTTACTGAATAATATTATTTACTGGGCAGAATGTAAGTTACTGGAGTTGAACATTAAATACATAGTCCACGCCCTTGATTCTATAAGGAGAAGCTTAACAAGAAAATAATTATGATTTAAAGTAACAGTTCTATGAGAGAACTAAGCACAGAATACTCTGAAAGAATAAAAGAGGTGAAAAAAATTTTAAAAAAAGAACACAAGAGGTGAAAAAAATTTTTAAAAAAGAACACTAGAGGTGAAAAAAGTATTGAGACACAGGCACATTTTCAATCTAGAGAAAGCTAAATAAGTATATAAAAATGTGATGGTATTCTTTGTAATCTACTACATCATAAATATGGTTTCACAACTCTGAAAAGAAGTTATTAAATGTAAAAATGCTAGGTATCTTTTTAATAAACTTGAAAGCAATGGAAAATTATGTAAAAACACACAGTAAAATGTAAATTTAAATTTAAAAATAGTGTAATGATAATGATAATCCTGCATCCAGGGTAATCACCTGGCTTTTCAGAAACAGGAATCCCATAAAAATAGTCTTTTATTAGCTGCACATCAATGACTGTTCTGGAGTGGGGTGTTGAGGAGGAGATATCTAAATGCATCAATTGTTAACATTCATTAACATTCCTTTTTGTGTATGCATTCACATAATTTAGGAAAGAGCATCACAGCAAACAAGTGCTGCAAATATTTCCACAAAATGGAATTTTTTACTTAAAAATAATGATACAATTTTAACAGTGTAAGGTGGTGACTAAAGTGAGGACAACTCAGATTGAGAATTCCTCACTTGCTGTTGAGTCAGAATTCACTCATAGCTGATCCTCCATTGAGTTTTCAAGGCTATAAATTACAGGAGAGATTGTCTTCCTCAGAGATGCTGGTGACTCTAACCACCACAGAGGCATTGCCTTAGCAGTGTAATTCCCTACAGGACTCTGCCACTAGATAATGTTGTTGTAGTGGTGTACCAGAGAGTCATCACTGACCCAAAGCTGACCCTCCAGTGTATTTCAGGGGAAGTAATTACACAGGAGGAGATTGTCCATCCTTCTACCATGGAGAAGAAGCTTAATTTTTTTTAACAAAACAGGCAAAAAGCTGGAGGCAAAAAATAAAAAGGAAAAAATTTGCTTGACATCTCTGAAGCTGCAAAAAATTAAAAATCAATCCAAGCATTGAATTGTAATATGAAGGTTGTGATAGGGAAAAAAATTGTGAATGAACCAGGAAGCATCATGAGTTAAAAGGAATAGAAAGAGACATTATACCAAAAGAATTGATTGACACAGAACTGTTTCAGTATGTAGCATATGATTAGAAACATTTAATTTACAGGATGTAACATATGACAGAACCGTTAGAAAATTTGGAACCCACCAAGTTGTTGTTGTTGTTATGTGCCATTGAGTCGTTTCCGACTCATAGCGACCCTATGCACAACAGCCCTAAACCCTGCTCTATCCTGCGCCAACC
>NW_006399944.1:1508768-1511095 GCF_000299155.1 Elephantulus edwardii | reverse complement strand
CAAGGAAAAATGGGGTTGCCTTTATAGTAAAAAAAGTAATTTCTAGATCCATCTTGAAGTACAACATTGTGAGTGACAGGATTATATCCATATGCTTACAAGGAAGCCCAGTAAATACCACTATCATTCAGATATATGCACCAACAACCAGAGCCAAAGAAGAAGAAATAATGAACCCACCATACAGAGAGAAATAACAAAACATTTCATAAAAGTATAAGCACAAATGTAGTTTGTTGTTGTTATGTGCTGTCAAGTTGCCTGCAAATCATAGCAATGCTATGTACAACAGCCCGAAACCCTGCTTTGTCATGTACCAATCTCACTGTTTCCGACACACCTACCTCCATTACCTCAATCACTGAATCAATCACTTCATAGAGGGTCTTCCTCTCATGCACTATCCCTCCACCCTCCCAAGCATGGTGTCCTTCTCCAAGGGATGGTCTATCCTTGCAACATGTCCAAAGTATGTCAGATGAAGCTTCAAAATCCTTGACTCCAATGAGCAGCCTCGTCTCACCCTTTCCAGGATGAACCTGTTTGTTTTCTTAGCAGTCTGTGGTATATTCAATACTCTTCTCCAACACCACAGCTCAAAAGCATCTCCTTCTATCCTTCCTAGTCACTGTCCAGCTTTCTGATACATAGCAAGTGATTGCAAAGACTATAGTCTGTATCAGGCACACCTTAGTCTCCAGAGTGACACCATTGCTCTTTGGTGCTTTGGAGAGGTCCCTAACAGCCGACGTTTCCATCACAATACGTCTTTTAATTTCCTGGCTGCTGGTGCCAATATTATTGACTGTGGAACCAAGTAAACTAAAGCTGTTAACAATCCCAATCTCTTCACCATCACTCCTGATGCTGCCAGTTAGCCCAGGGGTGGGAGAATCTTTGTCTTCTTGATATTGAGCCTCAATCCATATTGAAGGCTGCAGTCCTTGACCTTCTGTACCAAGCACTTCAGGTCCTCCTCAGTTTCAGCAAGCCGGGTTGTGTCATCTGCACAATGCAGATTGTTGATGAATCTACGTCTTTTACTCACTGGAAAAAAAAATACAAACTAATTGCCTAGTTGCGAGAAACTGTGCTGTAATCGCAAAGGCATGTGGTTCAAGGTCACCAGCTGCTCTATGGAAGAAGGATGGGAAGTTTCCTCCTGTGTGATTAACTGCCACTGGAAACCCACTAGAGGGTCATCTGTGGGTTGATTCTGACACTATGGCACATAACAAACAACAACATTATTCATAGAAATAAAAACATATTGAAACACTATTTATTACTTAAAAGCAAAATTTGAAAATTCAGCATTTTATATTATGCTGAGTTTCTGAAGCTATGAATAAGGAAGTTCATGCCAAGAAATTGGCAAAAAAATAGTGTCAAGATTTATGGAATTCCAATTGACATATTTTATCACACAGACGTGTCCCTGTATGTGATCACCAGGATGTGGTAAGAAAACTAGAAGACATCTACCTGGACAACTGACTGAAAGAAAGCCATATTTGTTCCTATTCTCAAAAAGGAATTCAACAGAATGTGAAAATTACTGAACAGTATCATTAATATCTCATGTAAGTAAAATACTGAAGAGTATTAAAACATTACTAGATTTGCAACAATGAATGACTGGAAACCCTAAGTCTCTGTAAACCTTCATTAAAACTAATAAAAATAAAAAGATTTAAAAAAACCCAAAAAAAACATTATTGTATCATTGCATCGACAAAGAACTGCTGGAAGTCCAAGCTGAGTTTAGGAGAAACCATGACATCATATCAAATCATATATCATATTATATCATATCTATCAGATTGTCTTGATTGTAAGCAGAAGATACCAGAAAGATGTTTAGCTGTGTTCTATTGACTATGCAAAGGCATTTGACTGTTTGCATTACAAAAAAAATGTACCTAACATTGAAAAGAACCAGAATTCCAAGCTTGTTTTAATTGGGGAGCTCCACAAACACTGTCCACAGTAGGCAACCATTATTTGATGTGCATTGACACATCAGTGTCACAGTCTTTAGCATCACAGCAACATTGAGTTATCTCTACACAGCAAATGGACAGACCAGTTCTATACCAAGTAGAAGAACGTTTAATTTTTTTTTTTTTTTTTTGATGCAACAGCAAGAGATAAGAGGTTTATTGCGGAGCTCCTGGCCGACCCTTATCTCTCGCAGGAGACAAAGGAGCCGACCGAGAGCAGACAAAGTTGGGTTTTTTTATACACTTTAGGGGGATACAACTGAGTATCAGCTTCTCATTGGGTGATGAAAGCACAATTTGAATTCATTGGTTCAGTGTTCGCTC
>NW_006399944.1:1496241-1508078 GCF_000299155.1 Elephantulus edwardii | reverse complement strand
ACATCTCTCTTTTAGACGGTTCTCTCCCTCCTCTGCTTCAGTGCAGTATACATTATTGAACCCATCTTACTCAGTGTCTCCCTAACCCCAAGGAAAAAAACTAGGTTTGAGGGCCGCAGATTAAAATCACCCACCTTTGGTTTGGTAGCATAACTTTTATGTAGTTGGCCAACAGATCATATGGTTCAATAATTTCCACATTCTGTCAAGTCACCTTTTATGAAATGGGAGTAAATATGAATCTCTTTATTACTTAATCCAGTCAATTGGCCAGGTGCTTGTCCTCCAGATTTCTTGGCATAACCTGGTGAGTGCATTCAGGGCAACATCTATTTGTTGAAATATGTCACTTGATATACCATAAATTCCCGGGGCTTTGTTTTTGGCCAATTCCTTCAGAGAAGCATCAGCTTCTTCATTCATCACCATAGGCTCTTGATCGTATATTGTTTCATAAAATCCTTCTACGTCAGGCAATTTTTTTAATAGTGTCTGTACTTCTTCCATCATAAAATCCTTCTGTGTCAGCCAGTACTTTTTGGTATAATGACTCTATGTCTATCTTCCGTCTTCTTTTGATGCTTCCTGGAAAATTCAACCTTCTGTTCACAGCATCCTTAAGCATTGTAACTCACAGCTTGAATTTGTTCTTTAGTTCCTTCAGCTTAAGAAATGCTGAACGAGTTTGCCCCTTTTGATTTTCCAACTTCAGCTCTGCAGATTTCATTATAATCCTTTGCTTTGTCTTCCCATGCTGCCCTTTGAAATCTTTTGTCAGCTCCTTAACAACGTTATTTATTTCCTTTGCTTAGGCTTCTCAGCACTCTAGTGCAATATTCTGATTTCTCTTCTGACATACATTTGGTCTTCTTCCTCCACATTCATCACAGATGTTTTTCTTAATATCCTCCCACATCTCATCAGGTCTTCAGTTGTTAGTATTCAAGACATCAAACTATTTATGTGATGGTTTTTAAATTCGGGAGAGATAAACTCAAGGTCAAGCTTTGGTTCTTGGGAATTTTATTTTATTTTCTTTAGCTTCAGTTTGGACTTGCTTTTGAGTAGTTGATGATCTGATCCACAATCAGCACCTGGCCTAGTTTTCACAACTGATATTAAGCTTCACCATTGATTTTTCCGACAGATGGAATCAATCTGATTCCTGTGTAGGCCATCAGGCGTAGTGCATTTTGTGTAAGTGTCGTGTTTTTTTATGAGTGTAAAATGTATTTGCAATTAAAAAATCATTGATTGTATAGAATTCTATCATTCTGTCTCCAGCCTCATTTCTGTCATCAACTACCGATCCTTCTTCTCCATTCCCAATTCTTGCATTCCAGTCACCCATTATTATTATTAGTGCATCTTGATTGCATGTTGTGCATATCATGGTAAAGAGCACAGACTTTGGCTGCATCCCTCTGGCTTTAAGTTCAGGCTTATAGCACCTGCTTCTTTGATTCAAGCATAGAATTTAACTTTCCTCCATCTTAAGAAATAGTGTTCTATTGTTCTTGTTGCCCCTCTACTTTAACAAAAGAGATGCAAGCAGCTAAATTCTTAACAACTCGCTGAGAGGTTCAGTTCAAACACATTGAGAGATGACTCAAAAGACAGACTTTTTAGTTAAAACTTTTAAAACAAGCTTTCAAAAGGTCAATCTTCTTTCACAAGGTCACAGCCTTGGAAACCCTATGGAACAACTGTATTCTGAACGTATAATGTCATCATGAGTTGGAATGAACTAAAAGGCAGCTAACATATGGCAGTTATGATTTTTGCTGTTGTTATGTGCTGCCAAGTCACTTGTGACTCATAGTGACCTTATGTACAATAGCTCTGAAGCCTGCCCTGTCCTGAGCCTCTCTGACAGACTCCAACACATCTATCCTCACTGACCTAGTTACTGTATTAATCCACCTCATCCAGACTCTTCCTCTCCTGTGTTATTCTTTCACCCTTCTTTGCATGATGTTCTTCTCCAAGATTGGTCCCTCCTGGCCACATACTCCAAAGACAGAGCTTCAAAATCCTAGCCTCCAAGAGGAAACTTGATTTCACCTGCTCCAAGACAGACCTATGGGTTTTCTTGAGGATCTACAGTATGTTCAAGATTCTTCTCCAGCACCACAACTCAAAAGAATCAATTATCTTCTATAATCCAGCTCTCTAATACATAGGAAATAATTGTGAAGACCATGGACTAGATCAGACACATCTTTGTCTCTAGACTGACATTGTTGCTTCTCAGTACTCTGGAAAGGTCCCTGATAATATATTTACCTAATGCATTTTGTCTTTTGATTTCCTGACTGCTGGTACCAAGAGTGTTGTAACTGTTCACAACTTCCCTCCCTTCTCCATTCATCATGATGCTGCCAATTGGCCCAGAGGTGAGAACCTTTGTCTTGTTGGTTTTGAGGTTCAATACATATTAAAGACTACAGTCCTTGACCTTCTGCAGCAAGCGCTTCATGTCTGCCTCATTTTCAGCAAGCAAGGTTATGTCATCTGCAAAACCTGGTTATAGATGAGTCTTCCTCCACTCCTGATGCCACATTTCTCCTCATAAAACGCAACCTCCCAAATGTTCTGTTCTGCATAGAGATTGAAAAGGAATGGAGACAAGATACATCCCTGACATACTATGCCTTCCTGATTTTGAACCATGCAGTGTTTCTGTCGTGAGTACTGCTTCATGGTCCAAGTATAAGTTTCCCATAAACAAAATCAAGTGTTCTGGGATTCCCATCCTCCTCAAAGTTAATCACAATTTGTTGTGATCAGCACAGACATTCTTTTAAATCAAAGTAACATGAAGTTTAAGAAAAGAGAGATATTTTTTTCTTTGTTTAATAAGTTAAAGCCAGAGTGCAAATTCATGAAAGTTTTTTTTAAGAATTAGAATCATAGATTTTTCCACCTTTAGATTTTATGATATTTTCCTACAAAAAATGTGCCAAAGAAAAAGAAAGTCAGTTTAAAGACTAAGGATCCAAGCCATGATATTTTCAATTGTTTTATGTGTATCTGAAAGTAGGACAATGAATAAGGAAGATCAAAGGATTGATGCTTTTAAACTGTGCTGGCAACATGTACTGACTATCCTGTGAACTGCCACCACAACAATAATAATTCATCTCTTTCTAATTTATAAGGAAAAACCCTAAAGAAATAAAATATAGTGATTACTACTTACTCACTCACTGCTGTCTAGTTGGAACTAACTCAAAGCTTATCCTCCAGTGTGTTTTTGAGTGACTGTAAATTTCATGGGAAGAAATTGCCCATTTTCTCTTGTGGAACAACTGATGAATTGAACGACTTGCCTTTCTTTTGGCAAAGCAATTCTGTCTCACTAAGCTCTAAGAGCTCCCTTTGATGGTTATGTTGTTGCTGTTGTTATGTACCACTAAGTTGGAACTAACCCATACCTGACTTTGCAAAGGTTTTACAGAGGTAGTAAATCACATGGAGCAGCTGATGAATTGAATTCATATACACTTGCATTGGCAGAATAATTCCTTACCACTAAACCACCAGAACTTTCTATAGTAGTTATGTTGTTGTTGTTGAGTACTGATGCCAAGTTGGAAAAGACCCATAACTGACTCTCCAGAGGTTGTCAGAGGTAAGTAATCGCATGGGAGGAGATGGTCCAGCATGTCTAAAATTAACTTATAAATATTTATGTAAATTTAACTTGAAAACTCTGTTTTCATTTGTTTCTAATGTCTTTAAATTGACAATGAGTATATATTGACAGACAGAGATAGCTTTGTATAACAAAAGAGTGAGGTTTGGAATGGGAATAGACAGTCTTTAATACCATGAATGATCCTGTAATGGTCTTACTTCAGTGAATGCAAACATTGTTTATAGAAACAAAAGATGAAAAGCAGAGGGTATATACCATTACAATGTCTCAATATATTTAAAGTGGATGTATTTGAAAGAGGAAAAATTCATGGCTCTATTGTGTAATCTTAGTATATAGGAGACTAAGATTTTCCAAATATGGGCATTTAAAGAACTCTTGATTCTACTCAGATGTTATTTTATTATCTGTGAAAAGCAATTAGATTTATTTTAATAGGATAGTGATTTCAAATCTTTTCTTCTCTGACTATAATCTTCACCAATGAGATAGCACACCACACAGAAATAGAATTTTTTGTGTCTGTAAGATGATGCAAAATCTCCTTTGATACTTATTTCCTGGGGATTTATTCACTCATCAGAAAAGTAAGGTTGGATTTACAGTGTAATGGAAGTTACAGTATAATGGGGTGATATGACTTCAGCCTTTGAGGATCTGTAATTCATATTATAAGTGAATTGTTTTTGCAGTAGAAAAGTTCTCACTACGTCATACTGCAGATTCACCTGTTTATAATCCTTGGCCATCCTTGAATTTCCAGGAATCCCTTTTGATGTTGGCCCCTCAGTCTTAATGTGTAGGAATCCAATGACTTTTGTTACTGTTCAGAACAACAGAGCTGCTCATATGGAATTTCAAATAAGCCTACTTCCTGCTGAGAACATAGGTCTACTAAAATCTATTTCATGTTACAAATGGAATATAGTCTAATAAAATCTATCCCTTCTTGTAGCTATTGAGCTCAATTTATTTACACAAGATAATAACTATTCTTTTTCTTGCAGCTTCCAACAGTTTCTCAATTTGACCTTCATTCTCATCTCACTTGTTGTTGTAGTTGTTGTTAGATGCCATCATATTGGAGCTGAGTCATAACTGACTCTCAGTGGATTTTCAGAAGCTGTCAATCACAGCTTTCTCTCAAGTAGCAGCTGGTGGGTTTAAACTGCATGCTTTTCGGTTAGCAGCACAACTCCTTACTGCTATGGCACAACATTGATCTTACATATTATAAATAGTTCTATTATTTTCTAGACAGCTTAGATCTTATACAGCATTACATGACTTTGTGGAACTTGTCTGTGACTTTTGTTTCAGCTAACCTAGAGTTAAGACTTCTTTTTATATATATATTTTTTTTATTTTATTATTTTGTGTGTGTGTGTACCGTCAAATCGGATCTGACTGGTACAGGAGATTGTTCCTTCTTTTCCAGCAGAGCATCTGGTGGATTTGAACTGTGTGTCTCTGGAATTGCAGTGCAGCTTCTTGCCACTAGGCCACCAGAGCTCCCTTGAGTTAAGACTTTGTGAGAGCATGGAATGATGCAGGGCACCCCTTTCAATAACATCAGGGTAAAGATATTTCAGTGATACAAGAGCAGTGACCAAAGTTCAGTAGGAACATATGAAGACATTGTATGGATTAGAGAGCAGAGGTTCCTACACAATCACTGTAAGATCCTGTCTGTGATCACTCAAGCATCACATTATCTACCTCTGAATCAGGATGTTCTAGTTGCTGCTTTAATAATAATCACAGCATTGGACAGCATAAAACAACAGAAATTTATTCTTTTGCAATTCAGGAAACTTGAAATCTCTAATCAATGTGTTTAGTGGACTAGATTTGCAGTGCTAGAATGTGCTACTGGACTAGATTTAAAATCCTTCTTATGTTTCTAGAAGAGACTTAATTATTTTTTCCTGTTTTGGTAGTTTCAGATTTCCCTAGTTGTTGTGTACTATAGAGTCAGAACCTACCCATAGCTGACTCTTTGATGGGTTTTTAGAGGTGGATAATCTCATAGGAGGAGATTACCCATCCTTCTTTTGTAGAGCAGCTGATGGTCTCTAACTGTATGGTCACAAGGTCATCAGAGCTCTTGGATAACTCCAATCTCTGCCTCTATCATCACATGTCCTCTTCCAACTGAAACTGTTACTTTTAAGAACAATAGTTGCATTGACCCAATTTCAGAAGCTGGAGTATATGAAAAAGATTGTGGCTTCAGGATTGGAGGAAGACTCCGTTAACAACCTATGTTACACAGGTGATACAACCTTGTTGTAGAATGTAAGAAGACTTGAAACACTTACTGTTGTTGTTGTTATGTACCATAGAGTTGCCTGTGATTGATAGAGACTCTATCTATAACAACCCTAAACCTTGCTCTATCCTGTACCAATCTTATTGTTTCTGACACACCTACCTCCTGCTACCCCAGTCACTGAATCAATCCATCTCATCAAGGGTCTTCCTTTTTAGCACTGTCCCTCCACCCTCCCAAGCATGACATCCTTCTCCAAAAACTGGTTCTTCCTTGCAACATCTAAAAGGTTGTCAGATGAAGCTTCAGAATCCTTGCCTCCATGGAGAAGCTTGGTTTCACCCTCTCTAGGACAAACCTATGTGTTCTTTTAATAGACTATGACCTATTCAATACTCTTCTCCAGCGCCATAGCTCAAAGGCATCAATTCTGTTTCTATCATCCCTAGTCATTGTCCAACTCTCTGATGCAAAGCAAGTGCATGGCCTATGTCAGGCGCACCTTAGTCTCCAGACTGACAACACTTACTGAAGAATATAAAAGACTATAGATTTCAATACGGATTACATCTCAACATCAGGAAAAAAAATCTTCACCACTGAGCCAACAGTCAACATCACAATAGGTGAAGAAAAGATTGAAATTGTCAGTGATTTCATTTTACTTGGATCCACAGGCAACAAGCATGGCAGCAACAGTCAAGAAATTTTAAAAAGTGAGTTATATTGAGAAAATCTGCTGTCAAGGATCTCCTTAAAGTACAAAGATGTCGATTGCTTCACCTGCATCTGGAAGTTGGAAAATGAATAAGGAAGATTTCTTTGAATTGAGGTGCTAGAGAAAGATAGTGATTATTTTATGGACTTCCAAAAAACTAAATCTATCTTAGATGAGGTGAAACCAAAGTTCTTCTTAAGATAAGAATAGAGAAATTTTGTCTCATATACTTTGAAAATGTTGTTAGGAGGGGTCACTCCTTGTAAAAAGACATCATACAGGAAAAGGTGAGGGTCATAGAAAGAAAGGAAGAATTTCAGAAAATGTATTTGCACAGGGACTACAACAATGTGTTTAAGCATGATGGAGATTTTGAAGATGGCACAGGATAGGGCAAGGTTCAGATATGTTGTTCATAGGATCACTATGAGTTATCTACTTGAAGGAACCTAACAAGAACCACAAATAGCCTCATTTTAATGTCTTTATATTCGCAAATGACTAAGGAGGATAGAAGGAGAATTGATGCCTTTGAACTGTGGTGCTGGAGAAGAGTATTGAGAGTACCATGGACTGCTAGGAAAACAAATAGATTCATCCTGGGAAGGGTCAAACCAGGCGGCTCCTTGGAGGCAAGGATTCTGAGGCTCTGTCTAACATACTTTGGACATGTTATAAGGAGGGATCGGTCCTTGGAGAGAGACATCATGCTTGGGAGGGTGGAGGGACAGTGCAGGAGGGGAAGGCCCTCTATGAGGTGGATTGATTCAGTGACTGTGGTAATCAGGATGGGTGTATCAGAGATGGTGCGAATGGCACAGGACAGAGCAGAGTTTAGGGTTGTACATAGGGTTGCTATGAGTCGCAAGCAACTCGATGGCACATAACAACAACAACATATTGGCAAAGACACATGTAAACACATTCTTAGTCAACCTACTTGGATTTCAAAAGACACCTTGTCATACCTAATTGAAAATCAGCATTACGTAAAATAATATTAAATATTACCACCTGTGAGCTCCTGACATAGCATTCTACTCATTTCTAATCCAAGATGCCTATGTGCTCTCTGTACTCCACTTTCTAGCATCCAATTCTTTGCTGTGCACTAGCTGAGAGTTGCTTGCCGAAAGTGAAGAGAACTAAACACTTACTGGAGATCAATGACTTCACCTTTAGCATGGATCACATCTCAACAGTAAGAAAACAAAAACCTTCACCACTGGATGAGTAAACACCACCATGTAAAACTTAGAAAAGATTAAAATTGTCAAGTATATAATAATGTCGTTTGGATCTGCAATCAACATCCATGGAATCAAGAGCCAAAAAATCAAAATATTGGACAACTCTGCTTTATTTAACAACCTATATTTAACAATGGTCACATATGAAAGGCAAAAATAAGGAAATATTACACTTAGTAAAGCTCCTTGAAAAGCTCTTGTTCATGAGTCATCTGGTTCCAAATGTATGTTGATTGTCCTTCTTTCCATCATAGAAAGTTCAATCATTGCCTAGGATGGATGAAGAAAATTGTTCTACTGTTTTAGGAAATTGAAAACTTACTTAAATCATTTTATCTAACTACAAAGAAATTTACAAACAAAAAGTTGAAAATAAGTGGGCCGGAAAGAAATGTTGTTGTTGTTGTTGTTGTTGTTATGTGCCGTTGAGTCATTTGCAACTCATAGTGACCCTCTGTACAACATCCCTAAACCCTGCTCTATCCTGTGCCAATTGCATTGCCTCTGACACACCCATCCCGATTACCCCAGTCACTGAATCAATCCACCTCATAGAGGGTCTTCCCCTCCTGCACTGTCCCTCTACCCTACCAAGCATGATGTCCCTCTCCAAGGACCTGTCTCTCCTTACAACATGTCCAAAGTATGTCAGACGGAGCCCCAGAACCCTTGCCTCCAAGGAGTAGCCTGGTTTAACCCTCTCTAGGATGGATCTGTTTGTTTTATTGGCAGTCCATGGTACATTCAATACTCTTCTCCAGCACCACAACTCAAAGTCGTCAATTCTCCTTCTATCCTCCCTAGTCATTGTCCAACTCTGATGTATAACATGTGATTGCAAAGACCATGGCTTGTATCAGGTGCACCTTAGTCTCCAGAGAGACACTGTTGCTCTTGAGTACTTTAGAGAGGTCCCTAACAGCAGACTTTCCCATCGCAATACATTTTTTTATTTCCTGGCTGCTGGTGCCAAGAACGTTGACCGTGGAGCCGAGCAAACTGAAGCTGTGAACAATCTCAATCTCTTTGCCATCCATCCTGATGCTACTGATAGAAAGAAATAGTTAAGGTAATATTCATTAGTACCAGCAGTCAAAAAGTTAAAAGCCGTATTGCATAAAGTCTTCTGTCAGAAACCTCTTCAAAGTGCTAAAGAGCAACGATGTTAATCTGGAGACTAAAATGTGGCTGATACAGACCATGTTCTTTGCAATCACTTGCTATGCATCAGAGGGCTAGGCAATGATTAGAGATGATAGAAGGAGAATTGATGATGCCTTTGAGCTGTGGTGTTGGATAAGAGTATTGAAGATACCATGAACTTCCAAGAGAATGAACAGGCTTATCCTAGTGAGGGTGAAACCAAGCTGCTCCTTGGAGGCAAAGATTCTGAAGCTTCATCTGGTTGCAAGGTGGGATCAGTCCTTGGAGAGGGATGTCACGCTTAGGAGGGTGGAGGGACAGTGCAGAAGAAGAAGGCCTCCTATGAGATGGATTGAGTCAGTGACTGGAGTAATGGGGTGCGTGTGTCAGAGACAATGAGATTGACACAAGATAGAGCAGGTTTAGGGTTATTGTACATAGGATCTCTATGAGTTGCAGGCAACTTGGTGGCACATAACAACAACAACAACAATGTCTATTAGAGTTATCTACTGTTTTCAACCATAAAAAGAGCCAAGGTGATTAGAATACTGAATATGAAGTGAAAACTGCTCTGCAAATATAAAAGTAGGGAAAGAGGAAAGAGAACAAGAAGAATAAAAGGAAATGAAAGTAGGGATTGGATTTCTCTAAGCTTTATTTTCAATGTACATTGACTTCTTTGGGGAAATGAGAATTTTCTAAGAACTGGTAAAGAAGAATTCCATGTTCTGAGATTAATGTATCTGGAAGAAAAATGAAGATAAAGAAAATAATGCAAAAACATGTAACTACCTTGAGTAAGCTTCTGCGTTTGTTAAGAAATAACTAAGGTTTATTTAATTTTATATAAAGTGTTTTAAAAGAAATTTCCCAATTAGTGACTTCTGTTTTATTGTCCATGTCACCTGGATGGTCTTGTTTTTTTGCCTCACACACACATTTCTCCACTCCCACAATTTTGGAATGAAAAAACCACATCAGTTCAGACCTCAGTGAATGTAAATCTTTCACCTTTAAAAATAAAATTAAGGCATAACTCTCAGTTATTCAGCATAAATCAAAGCTTCACTATTTCTGGCATTCAAAATCAGTTTTAATTGCTATGCCAGTAGCAATAGCTTCCGGTCCTCTGAATGAACCCAGCTACATTTTGCTCTTTATCTTATTTTTTTAAATTTAAATATTAGAAAAAGCAGATAGAACTAAAGATATCTATATGTTAAATAATCTTCTGTAGTTTCACAGTCTACCTGCAACAAAAATAGATGACAGACTTCATTAGTATGTGGTACTGATAACTGGGACATAGAAACCTATATCACAGAAACATGTATTTTCCCCACCCAAAATAAGTCATAACATTTACATCTCTTTGCCAACTGCTCCATCCCCCCTGGGAAGTATTTTTGTAGACATGCTATGTTAATTTTTGATGCTTTACAGAAATATGCTTTTTAAAAACTGTTACAGCAGCTCTTAAAAAAACCTCTTTGGGGAAGAGAATCATTTGCTAATAAGCATGGAAGAAGGTTCTTGTTTGTGAGAACCAAAGTAATTTATGTATACTATAACTATAAATACTATAACTGTAAATCTGAAATTTTGAATGGACTCTAGAAACTTTGGTGGTTTATATGTATGTATTTTGAAAGAAAGAACACCCCAGTTTTAAATATAATAATAATAGATGCAAAGTATACAAACTGAGAACATTTCATTGATCAATTTCTTTTTATGTTTCTTCAAAAGTTAAATTATATCATGCTGACTGTAGCCCAACTATTTTTAAATTTCAGTATTTTAATAAGAAAGAGCTCATTAAAATGACAATTATGGTAGCTGAAATTTGAAGTACAAAAAATGAAATTGGAAGATGATAATCAAATACATTTCTCAGAAAGAAAATATTTAGAAGTGAAATGAAATAAAAGATGAGAGACATAGAAGATCAGTCTGTCTACAAGACTCAGCATCCCATCAAGTATGCATTCCAAGTAAGAGTTAAAATGGTTAGGACATAAAGCTAGGAGGCAAAATGGTGGGTTCAAGTTGAGTACACACATTCCACAGAGGTAAAGTAGTTAAAAAATACTATAAATATAAATAAAAACAAAAATGAGTCAAGGAGAATTAATAATTTATTACACTGACCCTCTATGAGGTGGATTGATTCAGTGACTGGGATAATTGGGATGGGAGTGTCAGAGACAGTGCGACTGGCACAGGACAGAGCGGAGTTTAGGGCTGTTGTACATAGGGTCGCTGTGAGTCGCAGGCGACTCGACGGCACATAACAACAACAACAACATCCATCCTGGAACCAAACTATTTACTTAAAATTTCAAATAAAGAAGGAATAGGATCATTGAGATTTAACATGATAAATTGCATATAGGAAATATACTGGGTGATATTAATACTATTCACAAAAGGATAAACATAACAATCAATTTTAATAACACCACACATACCTCCTGGTGTACCAGTAAGAACATTGATGGCCATTCTATTTTTAAAAACTACTTCTCCAAAAATTGTAACCATCATTTTAGTATTTGTTTCTTGGATTGCACTCATAAAGTAATTGAAAGCACTCTGAATATATTTATTCATAATTTTTATATATTCCATGATGTTCTATAAACTAAGGAAATTCCTGATGAGTTGCAAAGAGATAAGACTTTTTTAAAAATTCTGTATACTTTTATTATTTTTATAGAATTGTAGTTTGAATGTTAACAGTACAAATTGGTTTTCTTTTTTTTTAAATAATTATATTTTATTAATTTT
>NW_006399944.1:1440566-1494519 GCF_000299155.1 Elephantulus edwardii | reverse complement strand
CAGTTGACCATAGATAGATGGGTTGATCTCTGGATTCTCAATTCGATTCCATTGATCTATGTGTCTGTCATTGTACCAGTACCATGCTGAGATAAGACTTTACATATACAACAAACAGTTCATTTAAAATTATGAACAAAATATCAATCAAGATTAAAAAGTTATCTGTATACAAGATACTCTGGTGGTAGAATTAAGAAAATAACAATATTAAAATGTTACGTCTTAAACATTATATTTTAACTCAACAGATAGTTTTAAATTCTCAGTGGGGTTGTTTTCTTCATAGAGAAGTGAGCTTATTTTAAAATAAGGTAAGTTCATCTATAATTTTACTCCATTTAGCTTAGCTGCAAAGGCATTAGTAAGTAGGAGAAGGCTAGGTCCCTTCCACTAACGTTCTGTTTTTTACTTGATGTCTCTCCCACTAGATCTGTTCTTTAGTAAGCAAGTCTTGGGGATCTTTAGCTTAAAGTTAGTTCATTTCTGTCAATGGTTGCCTGAATCTGTGAGAAGTAAACTTGACTGCAGTGCATTGATGATTTCTAAGACTTAAGAAGGCCTCTCTAGCTCTCATGGCTGTCCAGTTGGTTCTAACTCCTAGCCAATCCTTCAGTGAATTTTCAGTGGTGTAAGTCACACAATAGAAGACTGTAACTCTTTCTCCTGAGGAGCACCTGGTGTAATAAAAATGCCGGAGAGTGTCGTCCTAGTATTAATACTGCAATACTCCATGAATGTGCCAATCGTTGTTCTTGTTGTTCTTACGTGCCTTCGAGTCGCCTGTGAATCATAGCAACACTTTATACAACAGCCTGAAACCCTGCCCATATAACATGCCAATCTTATTGTCTCTGACATACCTAGCTCCACTACCCTAGTCACTGACTCAATCCGTCTCATGGAGGATCTTCCTCTCCTGAGATGTCCCTCCACCCTCCCAAGCATGACATCCCTCTCCAAGGACTAATCTCACCTTGCCACATGTCAAAAATACATCAGACAAAGCTTCAGAATCCTTGCCTCCAAGCAGCAGGCTGGCTTCACCCTCTCCAGGATTAAATTGTTTGTTCTCCTAGCAGTCCATGGTATATTCAATACTCTACTCCAGCACCACAGCTTAAAGGCATTAATTCTTCTTCTATCATCCTTAGTCATTGTCCAGCTTTTTGATACATAGCAAGTGATTGCAAAAGACCAGGCTTGTTTCAGGCATACCTTAGTCTCCAGTCTGACATCGCTGCTTTTTTTTTGGTACTATGAAGGGGTTTCTGACAGCAGACTTTCCCAATGCATTTTGTCTTTTAATTTCTTGACTCCTGGTACTAAGGGTATTGATTGTAGAGTCAAGCAAACTGAAGCTTCTAATAATCTCAATCTCTTTACCATCTATCATGATACTGCCAATTGGCCCAGTGGTGAGAATCTTTGTTTTCTTGATGTTGAACTCCAATTCATATTGAAGGCTACAGTCCCTGACCCTCTGTAGCAAGCACTTCAGGTCCTCCTCACTTTCAGCAAGTAGAGTGCCAGTAGAACCTCCTTAATAAGATCTGTATTTGATCTTATTAAGGTTGAGGTTTATTTGTACTTGTAATTTTACAAGATGCCAAATTGTGGGTCTTTAGGTAATAGTTTTGTTCGATGTGCATTTATGTTTTCCAAAGGGAGTTGAATTTTGGTTCAGAAAAACTAAAGAAAAGTTTTTTTATAGAAAATTATAAAATTCAAGAAAATGACAAAACCGTAAAAAACTCTTACCTCCTCCCAAAAAATAAAAAAGAAGCACAAAGAGAATTGCTTAAATGGAAGAACATACCATGCTCATGAACCTGAAGATTTAACACTGTGAAAATGGCAATATTATCAAAACCAGCGTATAAATATAAATCACCATACTATAATTATGTTTCAAAAACATGGAAATAATTAAAAAAAAACCCAACTTATTTTGGAAAGGAAAAGAACTCCCAATAAGCAAAGATACATTGAAGAAGGAAACAAAAATTAGAGGCCTCACACTTGCTGATCTCAAAACCCACTACACAGTCATGGTTGTTAAAACAGTGTGGTACAATAGGACGTCAGGTACCTTGATATTAGGATAAGATTGAGAACTCAGCAATAACTCAATCTACCCATAGACAATTAATCCTTGACAAAGAGACGAGATATATTAAGAGGGGAAAAACACAGTCATGTTAGGGAATGGTGCTGGCAAAACAGGATGTCTTTTTGGAGAAAACTGAGATTTCAAGTCATATACAAAAAATTAACTTAAGGTGGATCAAAGATCTTGGCATAAAAGCTATAACTATAAAGATCATAAAAGTAAAAAGTTAGGGCTAATTTATTCCTAAGTCATGGCATAAATAGACTGATTCACAATCAGCAGAGAACAAGCTGGACAATTGAGATCTCTTAAAAATTAAGCCCTTATGTGCATCAAAAGATTTCTCCAAAAGAAAGCCTACAGATGGGGAAAAATATTTGTCCTACATCTGGCAAGAGACTTAGAGCTAAAATTAATATAAAATGGCAATATTTCAAAAACAAAAACTCTCAAAAAACTCAAGTACAAAATGAGTGTTGTTGTCAAGTTGGAATCAACACATAGCTAATCCTTCAACAGGTTTTCATAGGCATTCAATCACATGGGAGGAAATTGCCCATCCTTCTGCAGAGCAGCTGGTATTCAAGCCACATGTCTTTGAGATTGCAAAAATTGCACTAAGCCACAAGAGCTCCTTATAAAATGGGTAGAGGACATGAAAAGATACTTTATCAAAGAAGGAATTCAGATGGCCAACAGTACATGAAGAAATGCTAAAAATCAATAACAATTGTTCTTTTTCTGCCATTGAGTCTAGTATGAGGCATAGTAATCCAATATATACAGTCTGAACCCTGTCCTATCCTGTGCCATCCTCACACTTGGTGATGCACTGAAACCCATTGCAGCAGACACTGTGTCAATCCATCTGATTGAGGGTTTTCTCTTGATCCAATCCTCTGCCTTTCTTAGCATCACATCCCTCTCCAAGGAATAGCCCCTCCTAGCAACATGCCCAAAATATGTGAGAGGAAGTTTTATCATCTTTGCCTCCAATAGCTGTTGTTTTCTGACAAGTCAGAAATGACTCATAGCTGGCCTTCCAGAGGGTTTTCAGAGACAGTAATTAATACGGGAAGAGGTTGTCCATCCTTCTGCAGAGCAGCTGATGGGTTTGAACTGCATGCCTTTGAGATTGCAGGACAGCTTCTTAATACTAGGCCACCAGAGCTCCAACAAATATCGTCTCACTCCAGAAAAAATAGGATGTTCTGTAAAAAATCAAACAGTAAATTCTGGCAAGTGTGTGGAGAGAGTGCTGCTGGGAACCCAAAGTGCAACCAATACAGAAAGCACTATAGAAAGATAGGAGTAAAATTACCATTTTATCTAGCAATCCTACTCCTAGGTGTATAGCTCAGATAAAAAATAGTTGCAAGACAAATTTATATACTCACAGTCATGTTTATTGCAATATTTTTATAATAATAACAAGGAGTTGGAAACAACACAAATATTTATCAATGTGTGTGTCATAACAAACTGGTTAACTCTGAGAAAAATGGGAATCTAAGAAACTTGATTATGCTTATGTGAAATCTACACTTGGACCAGCAGGCAGTCATCAGAACAGAGCAAGGAAACCCTGCATGGTTTAAAATCTGAAAGGGTGTATGCCAGGGATGTGTCCTATCTCCATACCTTTTCAATCTATGTATAGAACAGATCATCAAGGAGGCTGGGATGAATGTGGCATCAATAATGGAGAAAGACTCATAAAAATATGCATTATGCAGATGATATAACCCTGCTTGCTGGAACTGAGAAGGACCTGAAGCGCTTGCTGCAGAAGGTCAAGGACTGCAGCCTTCAATATGAATTGAAGCTCAACATCAAAAGAACAAAGATTCTCGTCACTGGGCCGATTTATGGTATTATGATAAATGGTGAAGAAATTGAGATTGTTAACACCTTTAGTTTGTTTGGCTTCACAATCAATGTTCTTGGTAACAGCAGCCAGGAAATCAAAAGACAAATTGCATTGGCAAAGTCTACTGTCAGGGACATCTCCAGAGTACTGAAGAGAAACACTATGAGTCTAGAGACTAAGGTGGGCCTGATATATGGTCTTCACAATTAAGTGCTCTGCGTCAGAAAGCTGAACAATGGCTAGGAATGGTAGAAGGAGAATTGATGCCTTTGGGCTGTGGTGTTGGAGAGGAGTATTGACTATACCATGGACTGCTAAGAGGGCAAACAGGTTCTTCCCAGAGAGGGTGAAACCAGGCTGCTCCAGTCTGGCGTGCTTTGGACATCTTGCAAGGAGGAACCAGTCCTTGGAGAGGGACATCATTTTTGGGAGGGTGGAGAGACAGAGCAGTTGAGGAAGACTTCAATGAGATGGATTGACTCAGTGAATGATGTAATAGGGATAGGTATGTCAGAGACAATAAGCTTGGCACAGGATAGAGCAAGGTTCAGAGCTGTTGTATATAGTGTCGCTATGAGTCACAGGCAACTTGATGGCACATAACAACAACAACCGATCAAGGGCTAACAAAACTGTGATACACTCACACAGTGAAGTATTATGTAAGACTAAGAGAAGATCAAGAATTTGTGTGTGTGTGTGTGTGTGTGTCTGTGTGTGTGTGTGTGTGAACTACTGCACAATATGGATAAAACTAGGACCAATTAAAGCAAAAGCCAGTCATAAAAGAGCATTTATGATATCATGTAAAAATGTTATAGAAAATTTTATACACAAAATCACTCTTAGAGTTATGTAAAAAAGTTAAGGAAAGTTATGTTTATACATAAAATCATTCTTAGAGAACTAAAAGAGATGAGAAGCAAAAGACAAAGGAAGAAAATAAAATTATCATGGTCATTCTAAAATAAATACATTTTTTAAAAAAAGATACATGTATTACAAGCTCTAATTATAAAAATTGTTTAAAATTTTATTAGTTTGCATACAAAATTCATATACATTGTGTTTAACATCCTCATAGAGTGTGTTTTATAAAATTAATTATCATCAATTGACGCCTATTTGCACTATTAACCATTATACACCTAGAGGTGAAATAATTTTGTATACTAGAAACTTTGTATATAAGATACATGAGTTGCTTGTGGGAAACTTCTTTTTAAATTGATTTTAATGAAAGTTTAGAGAGACTTTGGATCTCCATTTATTCATTGTTGCACTTTTCTCTCTGCCCACCCCTCCCACCCCCCCAATTCACTTTCCTCTTTGAAAAGTAAAAGAAAAAAAATCTTTCATTGCTATTCAATCTCTCCCCTCAAGTCCACTCCACTATGCTACCTTCATTTTGGATTCCTGTCATAACAATAATATCTAATCATATATCACTTTTAAACAGTTCTCTCATCTGTTTCAATGCAGTATACATTTTTTATTCCCTCCTTCTCAGTCTCACCCCAACCTCTATGTCAGTCGTCTTTTATAACAGTGGCATTATGCCATATTTATCTTTTTTGTGACTGAGATATTTCACTCACCCTAATGTCCTCCATGGTCACCCATTTTGTGTAATATTTTATGAGTTCCTTGTTTTTCAATGCAGCAGAGTATTCCATTGTGTGAATATATCAGAGCTTCTCTATCCATCCGTTTGTTGATGGGCACTGAGGTTGTTTCCAAAACTTTGCTATTGTGGACCAAGCCAAAATAAACATAGGTGTGCATGTATCCGTTTGGGTGTCGATTGTGGTTTCTTTAGGGTATATTCCAAGTAGTGGAATTGCTGGGTCAAATGGTATTTCTGTTTAAAACTTTTTGAGAAAGTGCCATACAGCCTTGCATAGTAGTTGAACCATTTTACACTCCCACCAAAGGTGAATAAGGGAAGTTTTGGTTTTTTTGTTTTTGTTTTTTTGGGGTGTGTGTGTTTAAAGGAGAATAAAAGAAGATGATAGTAACTGTTATGTTCTTCTATGTTCACAGGATTTTCAGAGGCCTGTTGTTTTGGAAGTGGATGGACAATCTTGGTTCCTAGTCTGTCTTAATCTGGCAGGTCCAATACAATTTATTTACTAAGGGTTACCCCTCTGACATTTGACACATCAATGTCACAACTTTCAGGATCACAGCAATCTATAAGTATAGCAAACTGGCAGAGAAGTGTTGTACTCAGAATAATGAAAAACAAGTAAGAATACAGATACTCAAGCTAAAAAATAATTAGCAATATGGAGATCAATTCCCCAATACAACAAACTGACAGATCTCATCATTTTAGGAGACCATGTCTGAGTCCAGGCACTAGCTCTAAGGTTTTTTCTCTCTGGTGATTCTGGAAGAAGGTCCATGTTTCTGGGCTTCTGTTTTAAGATCATATTCCTGTTCCTAAGTGGACCATAAACCTGTGACAATGTCAAGCAGAAAGCCATTGGATCCATAGGTAACATCACGACAGATGGAGAGAAGACTGAGATTCTCAACTTTTTGTTGTTGTTGTTGTTATGTGCCATCGAGTTGCTTGTGACTCATAGCGACCTTATGTACAACAGCCCTAAACCCTATTCTGTCCTGTGCCAATCTCACTGTCTCCAACACTCCTACCCCAATTTCCCCAGCACTGAATCAATCCACCTCATAGAGGGTCTTCCCCTCCTGCACTGTTCCTCCAACCTCTCAAGTATGATGTCCCTTTCCAAGGGCTGATCTGTCCTTGCAACATGTCCTAAGAATGTCAGATGAGGCCTAGAATTTTTGCCTCCAAGGAATAGCCCAGTTTACCCCTCTCCAGGATGAACCTGTGTGTTTTCTTAGCACTCCATGGTACATTTAATACTCTTTCCAGCACCACAGCTCAAAAGCATCAATTCTCCTTCTATCCTTCGTAGTCACTGGCCAACTCTCTGACTCATAACAAGTGATTGCCAAGACCATGGTATGTATCAGGTGCACCTTAGTGTCCAGAATGACACCATTGCTCTAGTACTTTGGAGAGGTACCTAACAACAGACTTTCCCATTGCAATATGTTTTTTTAATTTCCTGGCTGCTGGTGCCAAGAGTGCTGACCGTGAAGCCAAGCAAACTAAAGCTGTGAACAATCTCAATCTCTTCACCATACATCCTGATGCTGCCAATTGGCTCAATGGTGAGAATTTTTGTCTTCTTGACATTGAGCCTCAATCCATATTGAAGGCTACATCCTTGACCCTCTGCAGCAAGCACTTCAGGTCCTCCTCAGTTTCAGCAAGCAGCATTGTGTCATCAGCATAATGCAGATTGTTGATGGATCTTCCACCAATCCTGATGTCATACTTCTCATAGAGTCCAGAATCCCGGATAATCTGTTCTGCTTATATGTTGAAAAGGTATGGAGAGAGGACACATCTTATTTGAGTCAACCATCAGTATACTTGGTACCCGCAGTCAGGACTTCAAGAGACATAGTGTGCTAGGAAAGAGTGTAGTCAGGGATCTCTCCAAATTATTGAGGAGTAATGATATCAGTTTAAGGACAAAAATATGCCTGATTCTGACCATAGCCTTTTCAGTCACTTACTATGCTGCTGAGAACTGGATAATGAAGACTGTGGTGTTAGAGAAAAGTACTGAATATCCCATAGACTGACAAAAGAACAAATAGATGTGGTATCATGGAGAGGTTGCAGCCAAATTTCTCCTTGGAGGCAAAATGATGATGTTTGAGCTTGCATACTTTGGGCATGTCGCTAGGAGAAGTTACTCCTTGGAGAAGGACATCATGCTTGGGAAGGTGGAGGGGCAGCAAAAGAGAGGTTGACCCTCAACCAAGTGGATTAACAGAGTGACTGTAACAGTGGGTTTGAGTGTGCCAGGAGGTGTGAAGATGGCACAGGAAGACTGGACTCAGATCTGTAGTTAATAGGATTGCTATGAGTTCTCTCAAATCGATAGCACTTATCACCACCACCACCACCACCATAATAATAATAATGAATTAATAATAATAATAATAATAATAGTAATTAGCAGCTTAGTAGTAAGGAATTGCACTGCCAACACAAAGGTATGAGGTTCAAATCTACACATTCCTCTGCAGGAGAAAGATACGCAATTTCCTCCAGCGCGATTTACTGTTTCTGAAAACCCACTGGAGGGTCAGCTCTGAGCTGGTTCTGACTTGAAGGTACATAACAGCATCATATCTGCTATAATCTGTACAATTCTGTGGCTATTATTATAGGTAAAAATTAATGAATGGGTACACAGCTATATTTGTAGGTTTTTGTTAGGTAGGTGCAGTAGATACATGAACATCCATATTATTTATATTTCAATCTACTTTAAATGGACTACAAAGTTTATCTATGTATTTTCATTATTCAATCTGTCTTCTCTGTCAACTTAGAAAAATAAGAATGATAAATTTTAATAGACAATCATGGATGTGTGTTTATACTCAACAAAATTCTTGAGCTTTATGTCAAGCAAAGTATTCCCTTAATCACTAAACAATTCTGAAGGAATACTACTACAGAGAATTATGTTCTCTAAGCATTCTTTTCTTCAAAAGTGGTACTTGCCCTGGTGCACCTCCCCAGAGTTCTGTATCTGAACATAAACAAAATCCTGATGCATTCTCTGACATAATCTCTGCCTTGTGCACCCACAGACCTGGAATGATTTACCTCCTGTATCAAGTGAGTAGAACTCTAGGGCATTGTCTAGCTAGCTCCCATGTTGTTGTTATGTGCCACTGAGTCGCCTGCGAATCATAGCGACCCTATGTACAACAGCCCTAAATTCCACCCTATCCTGTGCCAATCTCACCATATCCGACACACGTACCCCATTACCCCAGTCATTGAATCAATCCATCTCACAGAATTGTACAGTCATTCCTAGTCATTGTCTAGCTCTCTGATACATAGCAAATGATTTCAAAGACCATGGCATGTATCAGGAGCACCTTAGTCTTTGGACTGACATTGTTGCACTTCAGCACTTTAGAGAGGTCTCAACATAGACTTTACCATTGCAGTATGTCTTTTAATTTCCTGGCTGCTGGTGCCAATGGTGTTGATTGTGGGGGCAAGAAAACCAAAACTGTGAACAATCTCAATCTCTTCACCCTGTATTATGATGCTGCCAATCGGCCCAGTGGTAAGAAACTTTGTTTTCCTGATATTAAGCCTCAATCCATACTGAAGACTGCAGTCCCTGACCTTCCACAACAAGAGCTTCAGGTCCTTCTCAGTTTCAGCAAGCAGGGTTGTGTCATCTGCATAACGCTGATTGTTGATGATTCTTCCTCCAATCCTAATGCCGCATTTCTCCTCATAGAGCCCAGCCTCCCGGATAAGTTATTCTGCATATAGGTTGAAAAGGTATGGGGACAGGATACAGCCCTGGCGTACATCCTTCCCAGTTTTGAACCATGCAGTGTTTCCCTGCTCTGTTCAGATGACCGCCTCCTGGTCCAAGTATAGGTTTCGCATTAGCATAAAATCAAGTGTTCTGGGATTCCCATTCTTCTGAGTTTGCCCAGTTTGTTATGATCCACACAGTCAAATGCCTTTGCATAATCAATGAAGCAAAGATAGACATTCTTCTGGTACTCTTTGCTTTCAGCCAAGATCCATCTAACATTAGCTAGAATATCCCTAGTACCATGGCCCTGTCTATACCCAGGCTGCACTTCTGTTCTCTGTTGATGTGCTTGCTGTTCCAGTTGGTTTTGGATAATCTTCAGCAGATCTTGCTTGCATGTGATATTAATGGTATTGTTCTATAATTTCCACACTCTGTGGGATCACCTTTCTTTGGAATGGGAACAAATATAGATCTCTTCCAGCCAGTTGGCCAATTGGTTGTTCTCCAGATTTCTTGGCACAACTTGGTGAGCACATCTAGAGCAGCATCTGTTAGTTGAAATACGTCAATTGTCTTACTTGGTGTATATACCTGGGGCCTTATTTTTTGCTATTTCTTTCAAAGCAGTTTGAGCTTCTTTCTTCATCACCATAGGCTCTTGCTCATATGTCCCTTCATTAAATTCTTGCATGTCTGCCAATTCCCTTAATATAATGACTCTGTATACTCTTTCCATCTTCTTTTAATACTTTCAGGATCACTCAATATTCTGCCCAAAGCACCCTTAAGTATTGCAACATGAGGCTTGAATTTTCCCTTTGGTTCCTTGGGTTTAAGAAATTCTGAGTGAGTTTGGCCCCTTTTCCTGACTCTAGCTCTGCACATTTCATTATAGTACTTTACCTTGTCTTGTCACGCAGCCTTTTGAAGTCTTCTGTTCATCTCTTTAATGTTTTGATTTCTTCTTTGGTTGGCTTCTCAGCGCTCCAGTGTAATGTTCACAATCTATTCTGACATCCATTTTGGTCTTTTCTTCCTCTTCCATCTTTGCAATGACCTTTTGCTCTCCTCCTGAATTATATTCTTGATATCTTCCCATAACTCATCTGGTGTTCGCTCATTAGTGTTCAAGGCCTCAAGCCTGTTCCTGAGATGGTTCTAAAATTCAGGTGGGATGGACTCAAGATCACGTATTGGTTCCTGTGGACTTGATTTCACTTTCCTTAGCTTCAGCTTAAACTTGCATATGGGTAGTTGGTGGTCTGTTCCACAATCAGCACCAGGCCTAGTTTTCACAGCTGATAGGGAGCTTCTCCAGCGATTCTTTCCACAGATCTGATTCCTATGCATACCATCAGGTGAAATCCATGTGTATAGCCTGTGTTTATGTTTCTTGTAAAATGTATTTGCACCTTACTCTTTAAACTTTTTGTCTTCAGGACTATGGAGAGCCTAACCCCTGACAGCATATTTTCCCAATATTATACCTCTGACTGCTGGTACACAGAAAGGGGAAATTGTTTACAATTTCAACCTTTTCTCCATGCTGTTATTGGTCCAGTAGTGATATTGAGAAGCAATGAATGTTGAAGGCTGCAATCCTTGATCTTCTGCAACAAGTGCTAAAGGTCCTAATTTCAGCAAGATAAGGTGTGTCATCTACATTAGACAAGTTGTTAATGAGTGTTTTTCTAATCTGGATGCCACTCTTTTATTTATAAAGTCCAGTTTCTCTGAATGATTTGCTCAACAGCATACAGTTTGAATTGGATTGGAAAGAGAATAAAGTACCAACATGCACCTTTCCCGATTTTAAACCATAAAGTATTTCCTTGCTTTGTTTGGATAATAGCTTTTTGATCTACATAAAGATTTCATATAAGCATAATTATGTTCTGGAATTCCCATTCTTCTCAATGTTAGCCATAATTTGTTATGATCCACACAGTCAAATGCCTTTCGATAGTCAATAAAACTCAAACAGACATTCTTCCGATAGTCTCTGCTTTCAGCCACGATCAATCTGATATCTGTCAGTGATACCTCTGGTGTCATGGCTCTTCTAAACTCAATGTGAACTTCTGGAAATAATCTGTCAATGTATTGTTCTAACCATTTTTGAATTATCTTAAATAACATTTTGCTTACATGTGACATTAATGATGTCTTTTTTTTTATAATTTCCATACTTTGTTGCGTCACCTTTCATGGGAATGAGAACAAATACGGATCTCTTTCCAGTCAGTTGGTCTGGAAGCTGTCTTACAAGTTTCCTGGAACAGACTCATAAGCACATACATACATAACATATTTGAAACATGTCAATTGGTATTCTATTGATTTCTGGAGCTTTATTTTTCCCCCCAATGTCTTCAGTGCAGATTTAACATCTTCCTCCATCAAGATGGCTCTTTTTAATATGCTACATCCTGAAATATTTCAATTTCAGTAACTTCTTTTCTGTGCAGTGATTTGTATAATTCTTCTTTTGGTGCTTCCTGATATTTCCAGACTTTTCCCATAGCATCTCTCAATATTGCAAATGAAAAAAAGTTTAAATTAGTTTTTAAGATCTTTCCGTTTGAGAAATGCCAAACTAGATTTTCTTTTTATTATCTCCAACTCCAGCTCTTTTACAGTCTATTGCAAAGCTTTTTTTCTCTTTCTTCTTGGGCTGCCTTTTGAAATTTGCTCATTTCTATTACTTTCCTATCTTTTACTCTTTTTTGTGTGCGTGGTTTGTTTATGTTTGTGTTTTTTTTTTCTTTCTCAATATTCTAGGGAAACTTTTCACTTCTCTCTTGACATCTGTTTTGATCTTTTATTTCTTCTCTTTCTTTCTAACAACTTTTTTGATGTTTTCATGAATGATAACCTTCAAGTCATGCCATAAATCATTTAGTCTTCTATCCTTGCTATTCAATGCCTCAAATCTATTTGTGAGATGATTTTTAAATTAAGGCAAGATCGACTCAAGGTTCAAGGTGTTTTGGCTTTTGTGAAATTGCTTTTTTCTTCAACTTCTATTTGAACTTGCACATAGGTAATGTATGGTCTGTTCCAGTCAGCATTTGGCCTGATTTTGACTCCTGATGGTGATCTTCTCTAGTGGTTATTCCACAGATGTTGTCAATCTGACTTCTGTGCAAGCCATCAGGTGAGGTCTATGCATATAAACATAACTTAATTTTTAGTGAGACAAAATTTACCAGTATAAACATTGTAATTTTTCAGAAATTATTTTTAAAATAAATTTTGTGAAAATAAAAAAAATCTGTAATTTCTGTGTTCTCATTTAATAATATCAATGATATTTGCCCTGTTGTTTAAATATATGGCCTTCCTCAAGTATTAAATTCCAACTTTGAGCACTAGTGTGGAAATTGAATTTTTTAAAAAAATATTATTTCTCTATCATGTAGTCATTTAATTATAGTTTATAAAATGTTCAGGTGTGCTAATATTATACTATTTTCTTTCTTTGATGCAGATGCACAATTCTGTATCCAACAGCTGGAGCTTCTTGTTGTGTGCTATTGAGTTGGAAATGACTCATAGCTCACCCTCCAGTGGGTTTTCAGAGGCAGCAAATTGGGCAGAAGAATATTGCCCAATCTTCTTCCACTGACTAACTAATGATCTAGTGATTTTAAACTGTGGACCAGGTATTTTTAAAATTAAGAATATTCAGATTTTATTAACATTGTTAGATTGACACTGTCAAAATCGTCATCTTGCTTGAACTCCATTAACACTCTTGGTACCAGCAGTCAGGGAATAATGAGATACATTGCATTAGGAAAATCTGCAGTTAGGAACCCTTCCAGGTTATTGAGGAGTGGTGATGTCAATTTGAGGACTAACGTGCATCTGATTCAGGCCATTGTTTTCTGGTTACTAGCTATGAACCTGAGGGCTGGACAATGAATAAGGGTTAACATCTTTGAGTTGTGGTGGTGGAGAAGAGCACTGAGAATCTCATGGATGGCCAAGAGAATGAACAGATGTTTTGAACCATGCAGTCTTTCCCTGCTCTGTTCTGATGACTGCTTCCTGGTACAAGTATCGGTTTTGTTTAAGCACAATCAAGTATTCTGAGATTCCCTTTCTCCTCAAGAAAACCACAATTTGTTGTGATCAATGCAGTCAAATGCCTTTTTATTGTCAATGAAACACAGATAGCTATCCCTCTGGTATTGTAAATTTAGAAAGTATAATACTCCCATCTTTGGCCAATTCTCAATTTGGACTAAAATAAAAGGGGGGGATATTGTCTCTAGATATAAACTTGTTAAAATTAAAATCTAGTAAAGAGGGTTAAGGTTTTGTTGAGAGGAACGATGGTCAAACATTCTTCTAAGTGGTATAGCACTGGTCTGTCCATTTGCTGTACAGAAGTCACTCATGGTTAGTGTGATGCTGAACACCGTGACACTTATGTGTCAAATGTGATAATGGTTACCCATGGTGGACAGTGTTTGGTGGAGCTCCCCAGTTGAAACAAGCTTGGAAGCAGGAGTGGTATCCATTTCAGAAATAGCTGGCCTCCAGAAACACTATGAATGTGGAAAAATTATCAAAGTTATAAAAGTGTTCAGGTCTTATGTTCATAAGTTAGCTATGTGTCATCTATGACAGAATGGCACTTAACAACAACAACAACGACAGCAGTACTCTGAGGATATTTGCATTTTTGTGGATTTTTTTAAACCCATATTGGACTTCTGATTGGAGAAATTAACCGCAAGGTCAAACAGGAGAGAAGAAAATGTAAAAGAAATAAGGAAAGGAAAAGACTATCTTTTTATAACTGGAAACAGCTGTTTGGCTTCTGAGGCAGGGTGAAATTGGTGCCCCGCAAAGCCCACTTCTAAGACTTGAAGTTGAAGTAAGCTCACTCACAGCATTACCTGGAACCACAGGAGTGTGTGTGTGTGGGGGAAATAAGGAGAAACAAGGTGAACTTGGTCATGTTCCTTCACTGCTGATTACCTAGTAAGCACAAATATATGGTTGAGCAGGGGAGGGTTGTCGCTTGAGGAGCAGGGAGTAATGAGGTCCCCTGGCTTGTTGCCTTGGGCATTAGGGCTGAATGAAGAGACCAACCACTCTAGAAAGCAGGCAGAAGTGTGGACTCCTGAGTTTGCATCTGATGGCCATTTGATCCTAGGTATTGATGGCTGGGAATAAGTTAACCAGGACAAAATCAGATGAACAGAAATTGAGTCATGCTCTGAGCTAGGGTAGATTGCTGCTGCCTGATGGCTTGCTCTGGGCTGGACTTTGCTTGTAGATGCAGATGTTCAAAGTTTCCAGGAGGAGATGGCTCATTTTCTCCTATAGAGAAGCTAGTGATTTTGGTTAGCAGCCTTCTGTGTTACACCATCAGGTGTCCTTTAACATTTCAATAAGTAATTAACAAAAGTGTAAGTACTAAAATGAAATAAAATATTATTGATCACAATAATAAAAATAATATTGATCACAATAATAACAAAAGTTTTAGATTAAGCCATTTAGGAGATACCAGAAAGCAGAGCCCAGGTTTGAATCAAAATTGCATCAGAAAGTTTAAAAATAGATCTCATTTGTTCCTTTGAATGGTTTTCTTGTCCATTTTGCACTGCTCCTAGAATCTGATAAATGACAAATCACATTTACTACCAAAATATATACAAGGGAAAACATTTCAAGTCTTGGGTGGAAGGATTAACATGTTGACAGAGAGAATTGTCACAGTGGTGTTTTCCAATGCAGTCAAATTTTACTACTTCAACTGACTGAGGAGATGGGGGAGATTCAGGACTTTATGAAGAAAGTTCTACTAAAGCCTTTCCCACTTTTTCTCCATGATCTAATCCCATATTTAATTTCTATGAAACAAAGAATTTGGCTTTGAATGGAGGACAGGAACCTACCCCAAGACTTAAAAATGGGAATTGAGCAAAACATTAGAATTTTTTTATTTCATTGAAATGTAAATTTTATTTTCCTTTTGTAACAGAACAGAAAAAAATGTAATTGTTGGATCTGAGAAAAAAAAATTATACTTTCCATTAGATATGGAGACTTAGGATAAGTTCTTTTTATTATTCTGGCAAAATTAAGTAATTTTAAAACATTTTTCCAAAGAAGATTTTTTTTTAGTAGAATTCTGTTGTAATTACTTTTGTTTCTTCATAAGTAGTGTGCTGATCTTTTCCCACTTTAACAATTTAGGGAGCTCTCCTGGTAAAGTCAGTAGGGAACTGTACTGTAATCTAAAAGTGATGCTTCCAGTCACCTTCCATGCAATTTACATCTTCCAAAAAACCATGCACCACTAACCCCAAAGTAGCACTTATGTGGTTATTCAAATCCATCAGCAAGTCCTCAAAAGAAAGATGAATAATCTCTCAAGAAATTTATAATCTCAGAATGCCCATTGAAAGACTATTACACAGTTCTTCCTCAACAACAATGTTGTTGTTGTGGTTAAGTGCCATCGAGTTGTAGGTGACTATGAACGAAAGACTTGAACACTTGTATAACTTTCATCATTTGTCCACGTTCATGGGGTTTCCAGAAGCAAGCTATTTCAGAAGTGGATACCACTCCTCCTTCCAAGCTTGTTTTAATTGGGGAACTTTACCAAACACTGTCCATTATCACATTTGATAAATCAGAGTCACAGTCCTGACTGAGGAATTCCTTCTTGCTGCCAAACAGAATTGGAAACTGTTAATTTTCCTAAGAAACTCTAACTATGAGTATCATTTGGTGAGATCCGCTGCAGTGGATTTCAGACCTCGTAGTAAAGTTGCAGAACTCGCATGTCCTAGTGGCAAGAAGCTGTGCTGCAATATTGAAGGCATGTGGTTCAAAGCCACCAGCTGCTCTGTGGAAGAAGGATGGCCAATCTCTTCACATGTGAATAACTTCTCTGAAAACCCACCGGAGGGTGAGCTATTGGTTGGTTCTGACTCGGTATACAACAACAATAACAACAATAAAGTTGTACAATTGGTGTCAGAAGTAATAAAAGTGAGTGTGGGAGCATGGAGGCCATCCCTGACCTTAAGGAATTGCCTTGATACTGTGAATATTGTTGATGGGTATGATTCCTTTTATGTGACGTTAATAGAGGTCAGATGTATCCACCCCTATTTGATCTAAGTGTGGTGGTCTTGGTAGATATTTTTGGAAAAGTATCTTAGAGATGGATTAACATTGTAGCTTTGCTATAAGCTGTGTTGTAATCCCAAAGACATGTGTTTCAAGTATACCAGCTGGTTAATGGGAAAAAAAGATGGGCAAGTGCCTCCTGTGCAATTAACTGCTTCTGAAAAGTCACCAAAGACTCAGCTATGGGTCAGTTCCAAATAGGTGGTAAATAACAACAATGATAAAAGATAAATGTGAAAAAGGAAAAAGAAGGGCTGTGCAAATAGAATTTGGTACTTCTCCCTCATTTATGTTAGAGTATAATCTTAGGGGATATAAACTATAAAAATCAGAGTTCTAGACTAAGGTTTTTGTTGTCGTTGTTATGTGCCATCGAGTTGCTTGCTAAAATAAATAATTCTAACAAAATTTCCCCCCCCAAAGTCAGAGCTTTAAAATAATTTTATTTCTTGGGAAAGTATATGTGCATAAATCTGAGAGTTTAAAAAATAAATTTTTTGTTTAGTTATACTATCTGAAGTTTGTCCTTGGTAATGGTTCTTAACACAAATATATAAACAAAAAAAAGTATAAAGAGTGGTAATTTTTTATTTTAAGTTAACATTCTCCGTGTCAACTATGATATGATGATTTATCCATAAAAGCAAGTGTGAGAACCCAATTAATAATCCATGCAGTCAGACCCTAACTTCATATAATAACTCTGTTAGACATCAGCATAAGCTTTCTATGGAAAAAATCCATTTAAAAATAATACTGACTAGTACTGAGCACATAGAGTAACAAAATCTCTGAAAGGCCATATGGGAAACATAGCACCCATTATTTTTAAAAAGTTAATTTTGTTTGCCAAAGAAGAATATCAATAATGCATGCTGGTAAAAAAATTATTCATATAATCCCAATACATTTCTAAATTGGAATAATTTTTAAAACATTTTTAAAAGTCACATTTCATCCAACTGGCATTAAATTGACTAAGTTTGAAGGGACAGTCTCTGGAATAAAAACAGTAGTACAAAAAAAGAGGGGAAAAATGCAGTTACTTCTCATTACATCAATTTCTCTGTTGTCAGGTAAATCATTAATTATTAACTTGTCTGTCTCCTCAGGAAGACTGTGAGTTGAGGATATTCATATCCAATTTAAAATTTCATATATCTAAACATTTGATAGATATTTGCTGAAAGAAATGAGTACTTTTCTCCGGGTGAAAAATACCCAATAAAATATTAATAAAGTATGTGTAAAGAAGAGACATGTCATCTGATATATGTGATAATATTCAGCAGAGTTGTTAATGGTGCCCTTACATGACATTTCTCTGGGTGACAGAGTGTAAAACTGAACTTAGTTTTACAAGTGTGGAAGAGAGAGACTAGTCATTGTCTCCTCCATGAGGCTTTGATGATTTGGAGGTTATATAAGAATTCAGTCTCCCATGAAACAGCTGATCACACTCTATAACTAATGTCATATCTACAGACAAAAAGACAAACACTTTTGTTAAAACAATAACATTATGCATATCATTCTAAAATATGAGCCTGTATATTTCAGGTTTTTTGTGGTGCTGTCATGGACTGCCAAGAGAACTAGCAGATCTGTCTTTGGAGAGGGTAAAGCCAGACTGCTCCTTGGAGGCAGTGATTTTGAAGCTCTGTCTCACATACTTTGTACATGCAGTCAAGAAAAACCAGTCCTTGGAGAAGGACATCATGCTTGGAAGGGTGGAGGGACAGTGCAGGAGAGGAAGACCCTGGATGAGATTTTTGTTTCTCAGAAGTGTTTTGCTTATCCAGGGTCTTGTCTCTCCAAAATTTGATAATTTCCCTTTCAACCTCCTTGAAAAATTAATTTGGTACCTGGATTGGGGCTGCATTGAACATATAGATTGCTTTTGGTAGGATTATCATTTTTACCATATTGAGGAACTGGAGAGCATTATGGTGAGTGAACTAACTCAGTCCCACAAGGATAAATATTATATAAGACTGTTATTGTAGAATGAGTGTAAGGATCCAGGAGGGGTGGGAGTGTCTGGAAGCAGAGGGATGAGGATGTACAGGGGAAGAGGGGATTAATCATTGAGGTGTACAATTTGATGGATGTGGGGTGAGGGAAATTGAAAGAATTTGTTTGAATTTGTATTAGAATTTTGTAAATAAACTAATGAAAAGGAAAAAAAGTCAACTTGGGGAGGGAGAAGAGAGGGAGTATGGGTAAAATGTGAAATAAATGAATAAATGAAAATATAATTTTTCTGTAAATTTTTGTTAAGATGACAATTAAAATAAAAAAAATATATATAAAACCCAACAAACAACAAAAACTCATGAACAGCCTGTGTTATACGCCTTGTTTGCTGACACTGAAGAGGACATGAGACATTTGCTACAGAAAGTCAAGGATTTAGTAATCCCAAAGGCACTTGGTTTGAACTCACCAGCTGCACCGCAGGAGGATGGGCAGTCTCCTCCTCCCAGGATTTGCTCCCTTTGAAATCCTGCTGGAGGCTCAGCTACGAGATGATTCAGGTTCAACACAAAAACAACAACAACAAAACCATTTCAGGAGATTATCACAAAGCAATGATATTAAAAGGAAGAAGTACAAAATACATTGAGATATTGGAAAAAAATTAAGTTCCAACCTACCAGCTGCTCCACAGAAAGATGAATGCTTTTCCCCCTTGCAATTAATATCTCTGAAAATCTTCCACAGGGTCAGATATGAGTTGGTTCTGACTTGATGGAACACAACAATAACAACAACAATTGACATAATACCAGTTGAGGTATGTTTCAAAATAAATGTAGTCATGAAATCCTTACCCATCTACTAGAAGATACCCATAATTATGACCATTCCAAAAAAGGAGGGGGGGAAGTGAGCAGAATCTAGAAATTAATGAACAATTTTAAAATTTTAGTATTTCAAGTAAATAACATTTTTTCTAAAAATTATTTTAAAACATCTGGAACGAGAAATCTGCAAGGAACTGTCAGGAATTAAAACTGGATTCAGAAGAGACTATGGAATGAGGGCTATCATTACTGATGTCAGATGGATCTTGACTAAAAGCAGATTACACCAAAAAGAGGTTTGCTTGTGTTTTATTGACTATAGACAAGTACTGGACTGTGTAGGATATAATAAATTATTAATAACATTTCATTTTACTAAATGCCATCAAGTTGACTACAACCTTTAGCAATGTTGTGAAAAACTGATCTGAATCTCGTCTTATCCTGTGCAATTCTCATGATTTCTGGCACTTTGGAGCTAATACTACAGTCACACTGTCAATCCATCTCCTTGAGAATCTTCCTCTCTTTCTCTGACCCTTTATCTTTTACCAAGGAATTACTCCTGAAAATAAATGCCCAAAGTGTGTGAAATGAAGTTTCATTATCCTTGCCTCTAAGAAGCATCTGGTTTGTACTTCCTTCAAGACAGATTTGCTTTTCCTTTTGGCAATGAATATTTTGGCATATTTGATACTTTTCTCTGATAATTCAATTCAAAGACGTCGATTCTTTTTCTGTACGCCTTACTGACTGTCTGAAGTTCAGATGCATAGAAAGCAATTGAAAATACCATGGCTTAGATTAGGCACACCTTGGTCTTTAAACTGAGGTCTTGATTCTGTAGTATTTGAAAGAGGTCCTTGGTAGTGTATTTCCCCAATGCAACACATCCTTTGATTTCTTTACTGCTACTGCCATGGGTATGGACCGTGGATCCAAGTAAAATGAAGTAATTGACAATTATCTCTCATGATGTTGCCTATTGTTCCAGTTGTTATTGTTGCTGTTGTGTACTGTAGAATCAAAATTGACCTATAGCTGACCCTCCAGTGTATTTTCAGAGGCAATTAAACACACGGGAGGAGACTACCCATCCTTCTTCCATAGAGCAGATGGTGACCTTTGAGATTGCAGTGCAACTTCTTGCCACTAGGCCACCAGAGCTCTCATTGGTACAGTTGTTGTTGTTATTGTTTTTGTTGTTGATTGTCTTTGAGTCAAGCACAACTCATAGCAACTCTGAACAAAAGGCCTGAAGCCCCGCTACAACTATCAACATTTATCAATGTGCGTAGAGTTCCCAGAGGCATGTTTTTTAGGAAGTGGATGCTACTACTTCCAAACCTGTCATAGTATGTTATTGTTGTTATGTGCTATTGAGCCACCTGTGATTTGTAGTGACCATATGTACAATAGCTCTGAGTCTAGTAGTGAGAAATTTTCTATTCTTGGTGTTAAGATGTAATACATATTGTAGGCTACGGTCTTTGATTTTTTTTTAATATTTCAAGTCCTCTTCACTTTCTGCAAGCAAGGTTGTGTCATCTGCATAATACAGCTTGTTTATGAGTCTCCTTCTAATCTTGATGCTACTTTCTTATTCATCTAGTCCAGCTTCTAGAATTATTTTCTCAATAATTTAATAGAGATAAAAAAGATACAAATCTTGCACACACCTTTCCTGATTTAAAACCATGCTCTGTTTCCTTGTTCTGTTCTAATAGCTTCCTCTTGGTCTTGGTCTATGAATATAGCATAATTATGCATATGAACAAAATTAATTGCTCTGACATTTGCATTGTTCTCAATACTATTCATAGTTTGCCATGATTGATGCAATCAAATTTATTTTCATAGTCAATAAAGCAGAAGTAAAATTATTTCTGGTGTTCTCTGTTTTAGTCAAGATCATTTGACATCAGTAATGATATCCCTACTGCCAAGGGTTCTTCTGAATTCAACTTGAACTTATGACAATTTCCTGTCAATGTACTGTTTAAACTTTTTCTTACTGCTTTGCATAAAAGCATTCATATAGACTATGCTTCATTCATGTAAATCCCATTTTATAGAAACATTCATATGCACTATGTTTCATTCATGTACACTGTGTTTTATAAAATAATTAATACACATTATGTTTTATATAGTTAGTTACTATTGATCTAAGCCTTTTTAACACTCATATCCCCAAGTCATTCCTATTCTTTCACCCCTCATCTGCCCACTAACTTCTCGTAGGCTAATGAATTACCCTTTTCTCCCTTTTTCTACTTCTCTTTTATCCTTCTCCCTTTCCTTCTGAAAATTTATGTCTTATATCATATCATATCATATCATATCATATCGTGTCTTACTGTATTCCTCCTATTTTCACAACCGTGGCTTTATGAATTATTTGTCCTTTTGTGGCTGAGCTATTTCACTCAAAATTATGCTCTCTAGACTCTCCTACGCTGTGTCATGTTTTACATATACTTCGTTGTTCTTTAGTGTTCCATAGTACTCGTTTGTATGAATATATCAGTTTCACTATCCAGTCATTTGTTGATGGACACTTGAGCTGTTTTTACTTTCTTCATATTTTTAATATCTAGGAACATATGGGTACATATCTCCATTCATGCCTCAGCTCTGATTTCCTTGGATCATATTCTTAGTAGTGTAAAACTGTGTCATACGAGACTTCCATGTTGTATCATTTACAATTCTACCAGCAGTGCATGAGAGTTTCAATCTCCTCGCATTCTCCCCAACATTTATTGTTTGCCATGTAATTAAAATTTGCTACTGCTGCTCAGATGAGTTGGTATCTCATAGTTGTTTTCATTTATATCTCACTGATTGACAGTTATCTGAACATTTCTTCATGTATTTGTTGATCCTCTGAATGTCCTCTTTAGGAAGTCTTTTCATGTATTTTGCCTATTTTTTGACTGGGTTATATGTCTTTGTCTTGTGGAGGCCCTAAACTGTGGTTTTAATGTTCTGTCAAGTCGTCTGTGACTCATAGTGACCCTATGTACAGTAGCTTTGAACTCTGTCCTATCCTAAGCTGGTCTCACTGTTTCCCACACACTTAACCCCATTATCTCAGTTACTGTGTCAGCTCATCTCATCCAGAGTCTTCTCCTCTTGTGCTGTCCTTCCACCCTTACTGGAATGAGGTCCTTTTCAAAGGACTGGTCTTTTCTGTCAACATGCCAAAAATATGTGAGTTGTTGTTAAATGATGTTGAGACACAGATGACTCTTAGGGACCCTATGAATTAAGACCCGAACACTTGTATAAGTTTCATAGTTTCTCAAAGTTCAAAGGGTTTCGAGAGGCAAGCTGTTTCAGAAATGGATGCCACTCCTGCTTCCCAGTTTGTTTTACTCAAGGAGCTTCACCAAACACTGTCCACCATGTGTGACGATTATCACATTTGACACCTCAGTGTCACAGTGTACAGCATCACAGCATCCACAAGTGACTTCGGTACAGCAAATGGACAGATCAGTGCTATACCACTTAGAAGAATGTTTGACCAAACCAATTAAAACCAGGCCTGAGAGCCACAGATTAAAATCACCCACCTTTGGCTTGGTAGCATAATTTTCTGTCCACTAGGCCAACAGAGCTCTCTCTGTGTGAGACATAACTTAAAAATCCCCACCTCTAAGGAGAAATTTCATTTCATCTTTTCCAGAACAAACTCATTTGCTTCCTTTGCAGTCCATGGAATGTTCAATGCTCTTCTCCAGCACCACAACTTGAAGGCATCAATCTTCCTTCTGTATTCTCAGTTCTTGTCCAGTTCTCTGGTACATAGCAAGTAAGTGCAAAGACTCTGGACTAGATCAGGCACAATTTAGTCTCCAGACTGACATCATTGCTCTTTAGCAGTCTGGAGAAATCATTGACAACATATTTTCTCCAAAGAAATTAGTCTTTTGATTTCCTGACTGTTTGTGCCAACAGTGTTGATTGTGGAACAATGCAAGCTGTAATTGTTAACAATCTCAATCTCCTTTTCCTCTATCATGATGCTGCCTATTGACTTAGTGGGAGAATCTTTATATTCTTGGTGTTGAGCTTCAATCCATACTTGGAGATGTTAATCCTTGACTTTCTGCGGCAAACACTTCAGGCCTTCTTAATTTTTGGCAAGCAAAATTGTGTCATCTTCACATTGCAAGCAGTTGATAATTCTTCCTTCCTAAAATTCTGATACCACACTCCTTCTCATAAAATTTAGCTTCCCCAATAACATGTTTCACATATAAATAGAAAAAGTATGGAGACATGATGCATCCCTGGTATACTCCTTTCCCAATTTTGAACCATGCAGTGTTTCTTGCTCTGTTCTGACGACTGTCTCCTAGTCCAAGTATGTATTTTGCATGAATACAATCAAGTGTTCTATGATGCCCATTCTTCTCAAGGTTGTTGTTGTTATGTTGTTGTCGAATCGCTTGCATCTCATAGCAACCCTATGTACAACAGCCCTAAACTCCACTCTGTCCTTTGCCAATTGCACTGTCTCTGACACTCCGATCCTGATTACCTCAATCACTGAATCAATCCACCTCATAGAGGGCCTTCCCCTCCTGCGCTGTCCCTCCACCTTACCAAGCATGATGTCTTTCTCCAATTACCGGTCCCTCCTTACAACATGTCCAAAGTATGTTAGACAAAGCCTCTGAATCCTTACCTCCAAGGAGCCACCCGGTTTAACCCTTTCCAGGATGAATCTATTTGTTTTCCTAGCAGCCCATGGTACTCTCAATTCTCTTCTCCAGCACCACAGCTCAAAGACATCAATTCTCCTTCTATCCTCCTTGGTTATTGTCCAACTCTCTGATACATAACAAGTGATTGCAAAGACCATGGCCTGTATCAGATGCACCTTAGTCTCCAGAGAGACACCATTGCTTTTCAGTACTTTGGAGAGGTCCCTAACAGCAGACTTTCCCATGGCAATATTCCTTTTAATTTCCTGGCTACTGGTGCCAAGAGTGTTGACTGTGGAGCCAAGCAAACTAAAGCTGTGAACAATCTCAATCTCTTCACCATTCATCCTGATGCTGCCAATTGGTCCAGTTGTGAGAATCTTTGTCTTCTTGACATTGAGCCTCAATCCATATTGGAGGCTGCAGTTCTTGACCCTCTACAGCAAGCACTTCAGGTCTTCCTCAGTTTCAGCAAGCAGGGTTGTGTCTTCTGCATAACGCAGATTGTTGATAGATCTTCCACCAATCTTGACCCCACATTTCTCCTCATAAAACCCAACCTCCCTACTAATCTGTTCTGCATACAGGTTGAAAATGTATGGAGCTGCAGTTTATTATGACCCACACAGTCAAATCCGTTTTCATAGTCAATGACACACAGATAGAATGTTCCTCTATTATTCTCTGCTCTTAGCAAAATCCATCTGACAGTGGCTTTGATGTCCATAGTGATAAGACCTTTTTAAAATCTAGTTTGTGTTTCTGGTAGTTCTTTGTCAATATACTTTTCCAATTGTTTTTGGATAATCTTCAGCAGGATTTTGATTACCTTTGATACTAGTGTTATTGTTTGATAATGTCCACACTCTATTGGATCACCTATTTTTTGGTATGGGAATAACTATGGATCTCTTCCAGTCATTTGGGCAGGCAGCTATTCTCCAGATTGCCTAGCACAGCCTGGTGAGCATGTTCAGGGAAACATCTGTCTGTCGACATATGTCACTTGGTATTTCATAAATTCCTGGGCCTTTGTTTTTCACCAGTTCCTTCAGAGCAGCTGGAACTTCCTCATTCATCACCATTGTCTCCTAATCATGTGGTTTTGTGCAATAGTTCTGTGTCATGCAGTTCTTTTTTGTACAGTGACTCTGTGTATTCATTTCATCTTCTTTTGATTCTTTCTGGATCACTCCATATTCTGCCCATATCGTGCTTAAATAGGTTTTTGAAAACCCTACTTATAACACCACAGTCAGATTACAGTAGCCGGGATGTTATCAGAGGCTGAGCCCTAAAAGTGAGAATCACAAAGGAGGAGGAATGGTTGCAAGTATACACTAGCGATTTGAATGTGGAATGTGAGAAATATGAAGGCAGGTAAACTGTACATTGTTAAGGTAGAAATATAACACATGAATATTAACATTAATGAGTTGAGATAGATAGTATGGAACATTTCTAATCAAATGATTAGATATAGATATACATATAGATATACATATGATTAGATATAGATATACATATAGATACACACACACAGAGATGAAAAGGTGAAGAAAAATGGAGTCATATTCATCGTAAAGAAGACAATTTCTAGATCCAGCTTGAAATACAATATTGTGAGAGACAGAATAATATCTATATATCTATATATCTATATGCGTACAGAAGAGGTCTGATAATACCACTTTCATTCAAATATATGCACCAACAACCAGAGCCAAAGAGGAGGAAATAGGAGACTTTGATCAACTTATGAAATTGGAAATCGACCAAACATGCAGCAGCAATGCATTAATAACAGTAAGTGGCTGGAATACAAAAGTTGGGAACAGGGAAGAAAGGTCAGTAGTCAGAAAAGTTGGACTTGGTGACAGAAGTGAGGCTGGATATAGAATGATAGAATTTTGCACAATGAGTTATTCATTGCAAGTACATGTTATAAGAAACATAAATGAAAGCTATCTAAATGGACCTCACCTGATGGTCTACACATGAATAAGGTTAATTATATCTGTGGAAAGAATCATTGGAGAAGTTCAATGTCAGCTGCGTAAATGAGGCCAGGTGCAGATTGTGGAAGGACCATCACCTGCTTGTTTGAAAGTTCAAGTTGAAATTAAAGCTAAAGAAAATTAAATCCACAAAAACAAAACTTTGACCTTGAGTCTATTTCCACCTGAATTTAAAAACCATCCCAGGGACAGGTTTGAGGCCTTGAGCACTAATGAGCAAAGACCAGATGCTCTGTGGAAAGATAGCAATAATATCATCCATGAAGCATGCAAAAGGTCTTTACAAAGACGGAGGAGGAAGAAAAGTCCAAGACAGATATCAGAAGAAACTGAATATTGCAGTAAAATGCCAAGAATCCAAAGCAAGGGGAAAAAATCAGGTTAAGGAGCTGAACAGAAGATTTCAAAGGGTAGTTGGGGAAGACACAACAAAGTATTATAATGAAATGTGCAAAGAGTGAGAGTCAGAAAATTAAAAAGAACAAACTTGTTCAGCATTTTGTTAAGCTGAAGGAACTGAATAACAATTCAAGCCTCACATGGAGGCCCTACAACATTCTGCAAACTTTAAATACAAGATACCTGTCTGAAATGTCATTTCCAAATACTTTTTTTCCAAGTGTGTGTGCTTTCTTCTCTCCTTATTGGGAAAACATTTTGCTGCACACAGGGATTTGAATTTTAGAAGGTCTTGTTCATTGATTTTATCATCTTCTGGTTATGCATTTTGGGCTATGTTTGTAAACCTATTTATATCCTAGACTAAAGTTTCTAAATTTGTTCCTATTTTTTCTCTCTGATGATCTTCGTAGTATTTTGCTTTACCCTAGGTCTCTAACCCACCTTAATTTTATTTTTGCATACGGTGTAAGATGTGAATCCTTTTTCAGTTTTGTGAAGGTAAATGTCCAGTTTGACAGCACCATTTGTTAAAGATACTCTTATTCCTTGTTTAATAGGATTTGTTCCCTTGCAACATTCCAATTTATCATAGATAGATGATTTAATTTCTGGGTTCTCAATTCTGTTCCTTGGGTCTGTGTGCCTTTCCTACCAATACCGTTCTGTTTTGATTACTATAACTGTGCAATAGATTTTGAAATCAGATAACATGGTGCCACCTACTTTATTTTTATATTTTCAGTAAAAACTTTGCTTATTTGGAGTCTTTTTCCTTTCCAAATAAAACTTAAAATTGCCTTTGGTACCTGTATTTGGATTGCATTCAATCATTGTGTAGATTGCTTGTGCTAGGATGCCTTTTTCACAATGTGGAGTCTTCTTATCCACTAACAGGAAATATTTTTTCATTTAATTAGGTCTTTTATTATTTTTTGTTGTAAGCACGCAGTTTGAATTCACCAGTTGCTCTGAGAGAGAGAGAAAAAGTTAATCTCCTCCAGTGCAAGTAACTTTAGCCTTTGGAAACCCTCTGGAGGCTGAGTTGGAGTCATTTCCAACTCGATGGTATATAGCAATAACAACAACAACTGTTTCTTGTAGTAGTGGTTTGCAGTTTTCCTTATAAAGGTATTTTGTGTCTCTACTTTGATTTATTCCTAATATTTCATCTTGTGCAAAGGCATTTGACTGTGTGAACCACACAGTGGCTAACTCTGAGAAGAATGGGAATCCCAGAACACTTGATTCTGCTTATGTGAAACTTATACTTGGACCAGGAGGCAATTGTCAGAACAGAGCAGGGGAACACTATATAGTTCAATATTGGCAAGGATGTACCCCAGGGATGTGTCCTAGCTCCATACCTTTTCAATCAACATGAAGAACAGATTATCTGCAAGGCTGGGCTCTATGAGGAGAAATGCGGCATCAGGATTGGAGGAAGATTCATCAACATTCTGCATTATGCAAATGACACAATTTCGCTTGCTGAAACTAAGGAGGACCTGAAGCACTTGCTGAAGAAGGTCAAGGACTGCAACCTTCAATATGGATTGAAGCTCAACATTGAAGGTCAAGAAAGTAGATTCTCCTTACTGGGCCGAAAGACAGCATTCTGATAGATGGTGAAGAGATTGAGATTGTTAACAGCTTTAGTTTGCTTGGCTCCAAAATCAACACTCTTGGTCCTAGCAGCTAGGAAATTAAAAGACAAATTGCACTGGCAAATTCTGCTGTCAGAGATCTCTCCAAAGTACTGAAGAGCAACAATGCTGTTCTTAAGACTAAGGTGAGCCTGGTCCAGGCCATAGTCTTTGCAATTACTGGCTATGCATCAGAGAGCTTGACAATGATTAGGGATGGTAGAAGGAGAATTGATGCCTTTGAGCTGTGGTGCTGGAAAAGAGTATTGGATATACCATGGACTGCTAAGAGAACAAATAAATTAATCCTGGAAAGGATAAGATCAGGCTGCTTCTTGGAAATAAGGATTCTGAAGCTTCATCTGACATGCTTTGGACATGTTTTAAGAAAGGACCAGTGAGTGCTTCGAGAGAACCATCATGCTTGGGAGGGTGCAGGGACTGTGCAGGAGAGGAAGACCCTCAATGAAATGGATTGATTCAGTGACTGGGGTAATAGGGTTAAGTTTGTCAGAGACAATAAGTTTGGCACAAGATAGAGCAGGGTTTGTTGTACATAGGGTTGCTATGCTATGAGTCGCAGGTGACTTGATGGCACATAACAACCACAATAACATTTCATCTTGTTGTTGGCTACTGTAAGTGATATTACTTTTCTAATTTCCTCTCTTTGTTTTTTGTGTTACTGCAGAGTAATCCCACTGGGTTTTTTTTTTTAATAGATCTCATATATTGCCATTCTGATAAATTATTCTTCTAGGCCTAGGAGGTTTTTGGTGAGTTTTTGGGATTGTGTGTACATTATTATATCCTCTCAATATAGTGCTGACTTTATACCAATTCTTTGCTAATTCGGATGCTTCTTATTGCTTTCTCTTGCTTTATTGTCCTAGTTAGTACTTCCAATAAAATATTGAATAAGAGTATTGTTAAGTAGGCATCCTTACCTAATTCCTGTATGTTAAGAGGAAAATGTTTACTCTTTCTCCATTGAGAATGATGTTGATTCTTGGTTTTGCATATATACTTTCCACTATCTGGAGGAAATTGCTATTCCTATTTTGATGAGTGTTTTAATCAGAAAGTGATTAAAGGCTTTTTCTGTATAAATTGATAGCATTTGTAGTTCTTGTCCTTTGACTTATTAATGTGCTGAAGTATGTTAATTGGGTTTTATTTTTATTTTTATGTTGAGTCAACTTTACTTACTTGCTATGAGTACCACTTGGACTTCGTCTTTGTTATATGCTGCCGAGTTGATTATGACTCATAGCAACCCTATGCACAATCGTTCTGAGCTCTGCTCTATCCTGAGCCAATCTCACTGTCTCTGACACATCTAGCCTAATTACCCAGGCTATTCGGTCAATTAATCTTGTCCAAGTTCTTCCTCTCCTGCACTGTCCCTCTACCCTTCCAAGCAACATGTCTTACTTCCGAATAAGCTTGCCTTCAAAAACAATGAACTTGGAGAAAAGATAAACATTTTGCTCAAGACTTCCATTCATAGGGTCCCGATGGGTCATCTATGACTCTATAGCACTTAACAACAACTATATATATAATTTGATTCTATTGGCCAACATTTTGTTAACAACCATGAGGGATATTGATTTATACAGTCTTTCTTTTTTATTTTTTTAGTTCATTTCTTTTATTATCTTGAAAATATTGATAAAATGAACAAAAAATAGAAACATTACTATTTTAATACATAGAAATTTTCAGTGAAAAACAGTCAAAATAAATATATTTCAAGAAAAAACAATTTCAATAAAACTAACTAAATATGAAATGTTGTTCGATTAGGTGCAGTCAAGTCAAATATGAGTCAAAACAACCCTATGAACAAATGATCTAAACTCTGTTCTTTTTATATATATTTTATTATTATTCTAGCAAAAATTTACAATAAATTTAGATTTCTATTCATTCATTGTTGCACATTTTCCTCCCTATTCTCCACCTCCAGTTCACTTTTGGGTGTTGGCAAGATTAAAAACTATCTGCAGAAAACTCAAGCAAGACCCACACCTTGCACCATACATTAAAAAAAAATTAAAGTGGATTAAAGACTTAGAAGTAAAACCAAGAAATAAAACCTAGAAGTAAAACTAAGGACTACAAAAACCAAGGGCTATAAAAACCAGAGAAAAGCTTGGAAGAACTCTAGAAGCCCTAATCCAACGTGAACATGAATGGTTTCCAAACATTCTGAAAAACCTACAACCTGGAGAAAATAGAACGGAACCTTCTCGGTATTAAAGCTCTATGCACATAAAAAACTTTTCCAACAGTGTAAAAGGAAAGCCACAGACTGAAAAAATATTTGGTAATGACATGTGTGATAAGGGACTTATATCTAGAATGTATAGAATACTCCAGCACCACAAGATAAAGGTTAACAATCCAGTTGCAAAATGGGCACAGGATATGAACAGACACTTCACCAAAAAAGCCATTCAGATGATGAACAAATGCATGAAGAAGTATTCAAAGTCCTCAGCTTTAAAAGAGATGTATATTCAATCCAAATAACTATGAGATAACATCTCACCCCAGAAACAATAGCAAAGTTCAACAGAGCCGCAAACCACAAATGCTGATGAGAAATTGGAACGCTTACTCACTGTTGGTGGAAGTGTAAAATGGTGCAACCACTATGGAAGGCAGTATGGCATTTTCTCAAAAAGTTGGAAATAGAAATATCATTTGACCCAGCAATTGCACTACTGGGAATATAAAGAAACTAGAACTTCCACCCAAACAGACACTCATATTTATTGCTGCGTTGTTCACAATAGCAAAGAGATGGAAACAACCCAATTGCCTGTCAACAAATGAATAGATAGAAAAGTTGTGGTATATTCACACACTGGAATACTATGCAGCACTGAAAAACAAGGAACTAATAAAATAGTATATAAAATGGGTGATCCTGGAGGACATCATGCTGAGTGAAGTATCTCAGTCACAAAGGGACAAAATACTGCAAAATGCCACTGTTATAAAACATTGGGGTTTCGGGAAACCAAGAAAAGAGGGAGTAAATTATGAACACTACACAAAGGAAAAGATGAGGGAAATAATATTTAGAAGGAATATATGATTAAATATTATTTGCATGAAAACTGTCCAGAATAAGGAGTTCAAAGTAAAGTGGACTGGGGTGAGGGTGGGGAGGAAATTGTGCACCAGTGAATTAATTTCTTCTTTTTTAAAAAAAATGATGTCTTTACCTGGTTTTGGTATTAGGGTTAAGCTTGCTTTATAGAATGGCTCTAAGAGTTTTCTTTCTTTTTATTTTGTTAAGCAATTTAAAAGGAATTGGTGATAGTTCAACTCTGAATGCTTAGTAGAATTTACCCATGAAGTCATCTGGGCCAGGACTTCCTCCCCTCTACACAGGAGGCAAAGGAAGATTTTTTTAATTATTTATTTAAATAGCATTCAGTTTATTACAAATATTTAGTATTGACTTCCCATAATTCCCCCCTTTTGTCTTTATCATAATTATGTTATCATCTAGTTGAGCATCCTTTATACACAAACAAATAAAACAAATTAAACATAATAAATGCAAAGAAATACTTTCAAAAATCTCCATATGATCAGAAGGATTCAGGTTTAATATTCCTTGAAAGTTTGTTTTAATTGTCCTATTGCGACTGTCAAAACCAGTTCTGATTAATCTCCTTTGTCAGTGTGTCCTTTGCCATTCCCTATCACTCCTCCCTGAGAGCGATTTCACGCTGATTCTTAAGGAAAAGGGGATGGCATGTTCTTAGCTACTTCCTGCTGAAAAGGGATGCTGTAGGTTTCAGGGGGAAGATCTTCTCTCACTACTCTAAAGGGCCCCTTTGGCAATAGGAAACACGTAGACTATTGTGGAGATTGATTTTGGAATTTAGATGCACTCTTATCAATTGTGCTTAGCCATGCATGTTCATATTCTTGAAGATGCATCATGGAACTGTTGCATCCTAGAAGACACAAATTTAACCTACAAGTTAAAAGTACATTAGTCAAAAATTAAAAGCAATAATATTCCAAGTAGAGTTTCCACCAATCAAGTTACAGAGGGAAAGCAGTTCTTAAAATAAAAGGCTTATTGATTGGCACTTTGTCTATTATAGTGTAGAGGTTAGGAACCACAAGATGTAGAGGCTCAACTGTGTCATTTATTGTTCTTAAGTCTTGGACCAAATTCCATCTACCACTGGGTTGTTTTACAGCTCAGAAGTCCACATGCAAGGCAGAGGTCAAGTAAGGAACTGTTAATGAGGTTTTTTGTCAATTCCAACAACTAAGAAATAGTGAGAAGAGTTGGGACCTCAGAAGGATTTTAGGACAAAATAATAGGCTCTTGTGTCCAGAAGAAAATGAATATACTTACCAGTAATGTTACTACTCACCCATGGCTCTTCTGAGAGCATCTGAATTGTTGAAGCGTCCTCCTTTGTTTCCAGCTGGGAGCTGGGGTCTGTCAGTCCTGTCAGCCACGAGGACCTGATGTGGGCCACCCTTGGCCAAGTGTCCTTCAGATACACACTTAAAGCAAGTGAATGAAAGCTTCCTGGGAAGGGAAGTATTTTTATGTATTTTTGATGACTTATTCGTGTGTGTGTGTGTGTGTGTGTGTGTGTGTGTGATGAGTCTGTTAAGGTGTTTCATTTCCATCTGTGTCAATTTAGATAGAATGTGCTTTTCTTGAACTTTGTCCATTTCCTTTAGTTTATGAAAAATAGCTTTACCCCACAAATTTTTCAAATTTTCAGATTTATCAGATGAGAAATACCTTTTCATGTTATGCTGTTATTTTTCATTTCAGTTGATTCTGTTATGATGTTGCTTCATCCATTTCTTTTTTATGTATAAATTTTTTATTGCTGTGTGTATTTTATTTGTTTATTTTATTTATATGAGTTTATTTACAAAATTCAAATGCATTGTCTTTCACAACAGAGTCTTCCAATTTCCCTCACCCCCTCATAAAACTGTACAACCTCATGATTAATTCCCTCTCTCAGCACATCATCCTTCTTCTGCTTCCACCCCACCCCCACTCCACTGCCTGGATACTCATACTCATTCTCCAATAATGGTTTTATACAATATTTGTCCTTGTGGGAATTAGTTCACTCAGCATAATGCTCTCCAGTCCCTCACAAGTCAGGTAATAATTTTCAAGTTCATTGCTCCTAGGTGCTACATAGTATTTACTGTATGAATATACCATAATTTCTCAATTGATTCATTTGGTAGGACATCTGGGCTGTTTGCAGTTTCTTATGATGGTGAATAAAGCTGATATGATCATTGGAGTACGAGTATAAAGAGACTGCCAAATACAGTCAGAAAAGCTGAAGAGGATTAAATTGATGAATGGGACCTTGTAAAGATTACATCCCTGTGCACATAAAAAACATTTTCCAACAAGGTGTGCAGAGAACCTACCAACTGGGAACAAACATTGGTAATATCATCTCAGACAAGAGTCCCATAACAAAAGTTTACAGAATACTCCTGGGGCTTCACAAGAAAAAAGACTGATAATCCAATTACAAAATGAACAAAAGACATGGAAAGAATTTTTACAGAGGGAGACATTTGTTTTTTGTTTGTTTTTTTTTCTATAATTATATTTTATTAATTTTCATAAACATTTACAGAGATTTTGGGCTTCCACTCATTCATTGTTGCACTATTCTCTCTACCCTCCTCCCAGTTTGTTCTTGTCCAAATGCCACAGTGCTTGTCAAAGCCAGTTCTGATTAATCTTCTTTGTCAGTGTATCCTTTGCCATTCCCTATCACTCCTCCCTGAGAGAGACTTCACCCTGAGTCATAAGGAAAAGGGGATGGCGTATTCTCTTAGCTACTTCCTGCTGAAAAGGGACGCTGTGGGTTTCAGGGTGAAGATCTTCTCTCACTACTCTAAAGGGCCCCTTTGGCAGTAGGAAACACATAGACTATTATGGAGATTGATTTTGGAATTCAGATGCACTCTTATTGATTGTGCTTGGCTGTACATGTACATATCCTTCAAGATGTATCATGGGGGTGTTGCAACCTAGAAGACACAAATTTGACTAACAAGTTATAAGTACATGAGTCCAAAGAGGGAGACATTTGAATGGCAAACAGACATGAAGTAATCCTCCAAATCACTGGCAATAAGAAAAATGCAAATCAAAACCTCAGTGAGGTACCATCTCACTCCAGTAACAGTGGCAAAATTTAACAGGGCAGCAACTAGATGTTGGAGAGTATGTGGCAAGAGGAACTCTTATACATTGTTGGTGGGATTGTAAAATGGTACAACCACTCTGAAAGGCAGATTGGTGCTTCATCAAAAAGCTGAATGTAGAAATTTCGTATGACCCAGCTATTCATTCCACTGCTGGGAATATACCCTGAGGAAATGAGAACTGAGGCCTCTTTCATTTCTTATTCCATATTTGTGTCTTTTGTTAAATTTCTCTAGTTGTTTATCTATTTTATTGATTCTTTTGAAGAATCCGCTTCTGGTTTTGTTGATGGTTTCAGTTGCTCTTCTGTTTCCTACTCCATTGATTTAGCCTATATCCTTATAATTGCCTGTTTTCTAGAGGCTGTTGGATTAGCTTTTGTTCTTTTTCTATTTGTTAGAGAAGTTGAATTACATTGTTTATTTTACTCCTTTCTTCCTTTTTCATGTGCTTGCTTAGTGTTATGAACTGTCCCTTAAAGATTGTTTCTGCTCTATCATAGAGGGTTTAAGATGTAGGTTCGTTTTCATTTGTTTTGAGGAATTTATTTTAAATTGTGATTTTAGTGAAACTTTACAAAGAGATTGGATTTCATTTTTTCATACATACACATTTTACTGCCTCCCCCTCTTCCAAATACTTTGTAACGTTTATCCTGCTCCAGATCATACATATAGTGTCTAATTGTCCATTCTTGAGGAAATTATGATTTTCTTTTTTTTTTTTTTATTTCTTCTACAACCCAGTAGTGATCGAGCAAGGTGTTCCACATGGGTAGTTTCTAATATTGTATCTTCTTTTGTAATATCTAGCTTTATGACATTGTGACCTGAGAAGATTTTTGTCTGTTGTTAATGATCCTTTAGATGTTTTTTTTTAATTTGTTGAGTCCTGCTTTATGTCCTAATATATTGTCAGTTCTACAGAACATGCCATGTGCAATTGATAAGAAAGTAAATTGAATTTTTGTTGGGTGTCATATCCAAAGTGTATCTATGAGTTCAAGTTGTCTAATAGTATACTTGAATTTTTCAATATCTTTGCTGTATTTTTTACCAGTTGATCTATTCTTCAATGAGAGTGGTATATTGAAGTCTCCTACTACTATTGTAGTGTTAGCTATTGCTTTCTTCAAGTCTGTTAACCTATGATTTATGTATTTTATTTACAAGTCTATAGTTTGATGTGGAGGTATTACTTAATGTTATATCTTCTTCCATAGTGTCTTTAATAATTTTTTGTTTTTATTGTTACGTGCCATTGAGTCTAGTACAATTCATAACAACTCTATGAACAGAGGATCTGAACCCTCTCCTAGCCTGTGCTATCCTCACACTGCCTGACCCACAAGAGCCTATTGCAGTAGTCATTGCGTTAATCCATCTGTTGAGGGTCTTCCTTTCCTTTCCTGAACATCCACTCTTCCCAGTAACATGTACTTATTCAAGGAATAACCCTTCCTAGCAACATGCCCCAAAGCATGTTAGTCAAAGTCTCATCATTCTTGCACACAAAGAACACTCCCACTTCACCCTTTCCAAGACACAGCTGTTTATATCTGTTTCTTTTCTTGGCTGTCCATAGGTTGTTCAGTGCTCTTCTCCAACCCCACACCTCAAAGATGTCTTCTGTCTCCTCAATAGGTATGTCTCTTGTAGTAAACATATTGATGGGTTTTAATTTTTTTAATTAATTGTGTTATTCCTTTTCTCTTAATTTGTGTCACTCACTCTGAGTATGTTTTTTCATGGACCACTACCATTTTACTGCATCCGTTTTTTGTTGTTACTGGTTAATTTAGTACCTTTACTTTTCTTTGTTATATCTATGTGAAGGAGTTGCTTTAGTATTTTTGTAGAGTTGTCTTATTTTCATGAATTCTTCTCATTCATTCTACAAATTATCTAATTTTTCTCCATGTTTGATAGACAGCTTTACTGGGTACAGACTCTGGCTGGCAATTGTTTTCTTCCAGCCTTCTGTATATGCCATACTAATGTCTTCTTGCTCACATGGATTCTGCTGAAAAGGCAGAGTTTAATTGGTTCTCCTTTGTAGGTAATTGTTTCCTTATACTCCTTTTAATGTTCTAATTTGGACTTTGTCCTGATGATTTACTTTTGGGGTGTGGTCTGCTTTGAAGTTTGCAGAGCTTTTAAAATATGTATGTTCTCATATTTTAAAATTTTTTATTAGTTTATTTACAAAATTCAAACACAAATTCGAACAAATTCTTTCAATAACCCTCACTCACATACATCAAATTGTACAACCCATTGATTGCCCCCTCCCCCTGCACATCCATATCCCTCTGCTTACCGCCTCTCTCACCTCTCTTGGATCCTTATACTCATTCTACAATAAGGGTTTTATACAATATTTACCCTTGTGGGACTGAGTTCACTCAGAAAAATGCTCTCCAGTCCCTTCCAAGTTAGGTAATAATTTACAAAATCATTGCTCCTTTGTGCTGCATAGTAGTCCATTGTATGAATGTACCATCATTTCTTAATCTATTCATATGTGGTTGACATTTGCACAGTTTCCATGCTCTTGGGATGGTTTATGCTTCTGTTCTGGAATTTCAATAATATTTTTGTTTTTTCATTTGCAGTCCGTGGTACCCTCAATACTCTTCTCCAGCACCACAGCTCAAAAACATCAATTCTCCTTCTTTCCTCCCTAGTCATTGTCCAACTCTGATTCACAACAAGTAATTGCAAAGATCATGGCCTGTATCAGATGTACCTTAGTCTCCAGAGAGACTTCTGTGTCTGCCAATTTCTTTTGATACAATGACTCTGTATATTCTTTCCATCTTCTTTTAATACTTCCTGGATTATTTAATATTCTGCCTAAAGCATACTTGATTATAGCAACTCGAGGTTTGAATTTGTTCTTCAGTTCCTTGAGCTTAAGAGATGCTGAGAGAGTTCAGCCCTTTTGATTTTCTGACTCCAATTCCTTGCATATTTCATTGTAATATTTTACTTTGTAATCCTGCGCTGCCTTTTGAAATCTTCTGTTCAGCTCTTTAGTATCTTGAATTCTTCCTTCTGCTTTGACTTCACTGTGCTCCAGTGCATTCTTCAGAGTTTCTTCTGACATCCATTTTCGTCTTTTCTTTCTCTTCTGTCTTTGCAATGACCATTTGCACTCTTCCTGGATGATAACCCTTCATACCTTCCCACAGACACTAATCACCATTGGATTATGTACATCATTACCTTGTGTTTTCAGGTTCCTGCCAAATCTTTCCCAATTCTTTTTCTCCCTCCATCCACTCATCAAAACTCCCTGTAATGATTAAAAAAAAACACCAACTTCTGCCTCTTTACTTGTTAATTCTTCTATTATTTGTAAGTTCTTCAGTACTAATTCTTGGAACTCCATTTTAGAATATTTCTTTTGTCTTCCTGTCTTCTAGGAGAAGGTTTATTTTGCTTTTTCGAATGTTTGAACCTGACTTCTGCTTCTTTGACCTTATGCAAGGTTCTTCTTGGTATGTACGAGGCAGCTTTTTGTGTGTGTCTGTATATGAAGCTCTATTTATCTTTATGGTACTTTTGATAGAATTACAGATTCTAAGTCTTGGACCTGATTCAGTTTCCCAGCAGCTATCTTCTTGGCAGCTCGACCATCTTATCCCTGTTTTCATCTTACTGTAGCTGGAGAGTAGGGATTTGAGATCGCTTCCTTTGACAAGGTGTGGTGGGTTCTGCTCCTATGTATGTCAGATGAAGCTGCAGTTCAAAGTCACAGAGGGATCAAGTGCTTGGTCAGGTTCAACAGTGGGGTATGAGGAGCTTGTGATCAAGATCAGAAAGAACTCTTTGCAAGTGGGACCTCCGAACTTCCTCCCTAAGCTGTGGTGCATAACTACTGAAGATCATGGAGGTATTGGCAGCTTTAGGTTCTCTATAGTCCTCTGGGTCTAGGTGGGGAGTTTGGGACTCAAGCTAAGCAAAATCTTTGGAGGTGGGGTCCTGGGGCTCTCTCCTCCTTGATTTTCTACTTGACTTTTTTTTTTAATCTCTAGCTTTAGCTTTAATAAAATTTGAATCAAATACACTTGGTATTTATATTCATTATCTTCTAATTCTTCTAATATTTTACATTACTTCATTTAGTCTTCAAAATAATTTCATAAGAAAGCAATTATATTTATTAATGTTTCCATTTGGACTTGAAGAAGTGGATGTTTGGAATGGCTAAACTCCTACTTGTCTTGATGAGCTATCTTCATCAAGTCATTGATGGGAGGCCTGAAGTTGATCCAGGCTGGCTGGGTAGATGGCAGGCTCAAGGGTGGCCTGTGAGAACATTGATGGCTGCTCTGAACTGGGCAAGTGAATGTGCCTGTTCCAGCTATATTTTTTATAATCTTCAGTAAGATTTCATGAGTGATATTGTTCACTAATTTTCACACTGTTTTTTTCTTATACTAGTTTATTTACAAAATTATAATACATTCTTCCAATTTTCCTCGTCCTCCCACCCATCAAATTGTACAGCTCCATGATGAATTCCCCCCTCTCCCCTTGCACATTACATTCTATTGATTCACCATTAAGGAGAATGGAAATTCCAGAACACTTATTTGTATTAATTTGTTTAGAGACCAACTTTCAGTTATTTGAATAAACCAAGGAGATCATGCATGGTTTACATTCAGATGTATGTCACATCTTTATCATTTCATGTTATTGATTTTGTAGGTTGAGCTAAGCAAATAATCTCAGTAGCTAGACTATATGAAGAAGAATTAGGTATCAAGATTCTAATAATATTCATCAACTTACATAATGCAGATAACAACCTTGCTTGCAGAAAACAAATAAACTTGAGGCCCTTACCTATGAAACTCAACAACTTCTGTATGAATACATCTTAGCATACTCAGTTCTGATGCCACATCCATGTTTACATAGTCCAACTTCTTGGATTATTTTCTCAGCCTACAGATGAATAGGTACAGTCAAAAATTACAACCCTAATGCACATTTTTCTTGATTTTAAACCACAAAGTATCTCCTTGGTCTGTCTGAGCAATTGCCTCTTGACTTGTTTACACATTTTACATTAACACGAGTAAGTTTTCTGAAATTTTCACTCTTTGCAAGATAATTTACACTTTCATGATCTATAAGTGAATGACTTTTTATAGTCAATAAATCAATAGTAAACATCTTGCTGGTATTCTTTCTTTCCTTTGGTCAAGATTTCTCCTACGTAGGTAATAATATTCCTCATTCTATATCTTTTTCTGAATCTTGTTTGAATTGCTGCGATTTCTCTCTCAATGATTTGTTGCAACTATTTTATAACTATCTTGAGCAACAATTAACTTGTATGCAATATTAATAATCTTGTTTGATAACTTCTCTATTCTGCTGGTTCACTTATCAGTCTTTAGAATGGACACAGATGCTTCTCTTCCTAACAATTGAATAAATAGTTCTCTTCCAAGTTCTTGGCATCATTGAGTGCTACCATTTCCTCTCTGTTGTTGAAAAAGCTCAAAATTCTACCAATTTTTGAGGTCTTGTTGTCAACAAATACCTTTAGTGTAACTTGACTTCTTTGTGGTATCAGTCCTTTGTCATATACTACTGTCTAGAATAATTGAAATAAATAATTTTTTAGTTGCAGTGACTCTACACTCTTCCCATCTTTTTATAAATATTTTATATTGGTTTGCTTACAAAGTTAGCATACGTTGCATTTCACACTATTTGTCATTCACATTGATTCATACAGTCATTTCCATGCACTATGTTTTATATAATTAATCATCATTGGATTATGTACATCATTACCTTGTCTTTTCAGGTTCCTGCCAAATCTTTCCCAATTCTTTTTCTCCCTCCATCCACTCATCAAATTGTACAGTCTTTTGATTTCACCCCACCCATCCTCACCTCTCTGGTCCTACTCTTACCCGCTTGAATCATCATACATATTTTACTAATTATTTCTACAAAATTGATCTTATACAGTATTTGTCTTTATGGGACTGAGTTATTCAACTTAGCATAATACTCTTCAGTCCCTCCCAAGCTAGGTAGTGATTTTAAAAGCCATTTTTCTTGCATGCCGCATAATATTCCATCGTGTGAATGTACCATAATTTTTGAATCCATTCGATTGTGGTTGGTTATCAGGGATATTTCCATGTTCTTGTGATCATGAAAAATGTTGCTATGAACATTGGTGTTCACGTCTCCATTTGTGCCTCAGATTTCATTTTCTCTGAGTATATTCCAAATAGTGGAATAGCTGGGTTATATGGAACTTTTATGGTTAGCTTTTTGAGGAAAAATCAAACTGCTTTCCAGAGTAGTTGTACCATTTACAATTCCATCAACAGTGTATGAGATTTCCAATCTCTCCACATATTCTCCAAAATTTATTACTTGTTGTCCTATTAAACTTTGGCACTGATACTACAGTGAAATGGTATCTCATTGTGGTTTTAAGGAAACCAAGAAAGCAATACCATTTACAATAACTAATCACAAATTGAGATACTTGGGAGTGAATCTAACTAGAGATGCGAAAGACCTATACAAAGAAAACTACAGAACATGTCTTCAAGACACAATAAAAGACCTAAATATAAATTTAAAAAATGTTCCCTTTTCATAGATAGGAAGACTCAATATTGTGAAAATGACTATCCTACTAAAAGCAATCTATGTGTTCAACACAATCCCAATCCAGAAAACAAATTCATTATTCAGAGAAGTTGGAAATGAAATTATCAAGTTTATTTGGAGAAGAGAGAGACCGTAAATAAGCAAAGAACTTCTGAAAAAAAATAAAATAAAATAGGAGACACAGCGTTCCCTGACCTCAAAACCTACTACACAGCAGTAGTAACCAAAACAGCATGGTATTGGTACAATAATAGGCACAAAGGCCAATAGAAGAGAATTCAATAGAACAGAATATCACACCATACACACAAATCAATTCGAGGTGCATCAAGAGACCTGGGAGTAAAGCCCTAAAACATAGAGGTCGTAAGAGACAAACTGGGATCAAGCTTAGATAGCCTAATCTATGGTATAAAGAGATTGTCAAATACAATCAGAAATGGATAATCTGGAGAGGATAAAGTTGCTGATTGAGACCTTCTAAAGATTAAATCCCCATGCTCATAGAAAACATTTTCCAACAGAATGAAAAGGAAACCTACTGACTGGGGAAAAGCATCTTAGATGAGTCATTTTGTTAGTTTACAGAATTCTACAGGGCCTCTAGAAAAAAAGATTGATAATGAAATTATAAAATAGGCAAAAGACGTGGAAAGACTTTTCACAGAACAACATATGCGGATGGCCAAGAGACACATGAAGAAATGTTCCTCTATTTTTATAATAATGGTCTTATGCAGTATTTGTCCTTATGAGACTGAGTTAGTTCACTCAGCATAATGCTCTCTAGTCTCTCCCAAATTAGTAGTATTTTTTTTTAATTGTTGCTCCTGGGTGTGCTACATAGTATTCCATTCTGTTAATGTACCATAATTCCTCAATCCGTTCAGTTGTGGTTGGGCTTTGGGGCTGTTTTCATGATCTTGGAATGGTAAATAATGCTGCTAAGAACATTGGTGTACAAATCTCCATTTGTGCCTCAGTTCTAATTACCTTGGGTGTATTCCTAGTATTGGAATAATTGAGTCATTTGGATTTTTTGTGTTCGATTTTTTGTTCGAACTGTCTTCCAAAGTAATTATACCATCATATAAACCCAACAGTGTAGGAGAATTCCCATTTCTTCACAGTGTCTTCAACATTTACTGCTTGCTGCCCTGCAGTATTCTCATTGTCTTTTGATGCTTCCTCTTTCATTCAATACATAGCCCATAGAATCTTTTACAGTTAAAATTTGTGGCTTGAAATTTTTTTCTCAGTTCTCTTAGCTTGGCCTTGACCTGAGCATGATTTTTGTTTGGTTTGGTTAATTTTTATTTTGGTTTTCCAAATCTGGATCTTTGCACATTTCATTGAAATACTTTACTTTCTCTGCTCAAGTGGCCTTTTGCAATCCTCTGTTAAGCATATTTACTTCATCATCTCTTCCATTCACTTTAGGTATTCTATGTTCATGTAATAGATAGTGATTATTTCATGTTCATTTTTTCTTAATGAATTATTTGGTTCTGGGAAAATGTGCTTTTGTTCTTTTATTACTCTTGCCTCTCTTTTTAACTAACTGGACTGAATTTTTAAATGTTGTGCTTATTTTACAGCTTTATCCTATAATTTTGTATTCCCTGCCCCTTTTAATAATTGTTCTTAATGTGATTACATCTTCTAATCTTCTTTTTAATTACAGAGACTTTTCTTCCTAGAAAGTTTCCCAAGTTCATTTTATTTCCCTTTGGCTTGTTTTGGCTCCTGCCTTTAGTAATCCTTGAATATTTACTTATCATTAAAAATGAAGCACTATAGAGCTGATCAAGTGTCATCTTGTGTTCTTCTGTCATTTATCCACATTCATATAATTGAGAGTTACAGATACAATACAGTTTCATTGAAACAGTGTGTATTTTACTTGTTTTCAATTTTTGCTTTTCTATCTTTATGAAGTGATTTTTTAAAAATAAGAATAGCAACATGGGGCGGGTTTTTAAAAATTTTTTTCTTTAAAATAAAAGCTTAAAAATGATGACAAAAAATACATTTCTGATTGTTATATTTAAGGACCCATTGCTATTGTTATATGCCATTGAGTTAGAACCAACTCATAGCTGACCCTCTAGTAGGTTTGCTCAAGTAGTATATTGCACATAAAGAGATTGCCCACCTTTTGGCCACAGAGCAGCTAATGAATTTGAACAGCATGCCTTTAGCTCATCAGTGCAACCCCAGACCACTAGGCCACCAAAGCTCCCTATTTAAAGACCTAAAGTTGGTTAATTTATATATGTTTTTACCATATAATTTGTTATATAGTTCTCTTTACTTTTGTCTAAATTATCCAGAATCAAATTAAAATTTATATTTTATTAGAAACTTCTTTAAACTTGATGTTCTTAACTAATATAGATTTTTTACATTGTCTTTCAGGATCCCATAAAGCTTTCTGCCTTTATTTCATTAGTCTGACAATATTTGTTGTATGACATCTACATGTAATCATCAACAATCTGTTATTTATTCATTAATGTAATTTATTCAGTAATTATTAGTGATGTCTAATAGAACTTTCTAAAATGATAAAAATTATTTGTAGAGTTACGATAACCTCTTACTTCATGTGGCAATTGAGCATTTAAAATGTGAATAGTATGATTTACATGATGGTGTCTCTCTGGAGATTAAGGTGCATCTGATACAGGCATGGTATTTGCAATCACTTGTTATGAATCAGAGAGTTAGTCAATGACTAGAGAGGTTAGAAGGATAATTGATGCCTTTGAGCTGTGGTGCTGGAGAATAGTATTGACGGTACCATGGACTGCTAAAAAAACAAACAGATTCATCCTGGAGAGGGTTAAACTGGGCTGCTCCTTGGAGGCAAGGATTCTGAGGCTTCATATGACATACATTGGTCATGTTGGTTGTAAGGAGAGACCAGTCCTTGGAGAGGGACATCATGCTTGGGAGGGTGGAGGGCAGGTGCAGAAGGGGAAGACCCTTTATGAGGTAGATTGATTCAGTGACTGGGGTAATTGGGATAGGTGTATCAGAGACCGTGAGATTGGCATAGGACAGAGCAGAGTTTAGGGCTGTTGTACATAGGGTCGCTATGAGTTGTGAGTGACTCGATGGCACATAGCAACAACAATAACAACGATTTACACTGAACTTTTAAATAAAGTCAAATTAAAAATTTAAATACTTACGTGTACCAGAAGAATATCTATATGTATTTCATTCAGAGGTAACTCGTGGTTGCTGTAATGCTAAACACTGTGACACTTATGAGTCAAATGTGATAATGGTTAGCCATGGTGGACTGTGTTTGTTGGAGCTCCCCAATTAAAACAAGCTTGGAAGCAGGAGTGGCATCCACATCTGAAATAGCTTGCCTCTGGAAACCCAATGAACTTGGAGAAAGGATGAAAGTTACACAAGCGCTCAGATCTTTTGTTCATAGGGTCTCTCTGAGTGACTTATGACTCGATGACACTTAACAACAATAACAACACATGTGGCTGATACTCCGCAACTCAAACTCATTGCCATTGAGTTGGAACCAACCTATAGTTGACTCTGCAGGGGGTTTTCGGAGACTGTAAATCATCTGGTGGAAATTGTTAATTTTTATCCCACAGAGAAGCAGGCAGATTTGAACCCCTGACTTTGGATTGGTGGCACAACTCTCTGTTGATCAGTCCACAATAGTGTATTATACTCCATAGAATGAAAGAAATATCTATTGGTGGCCTCCTTTGTACAACATTCTCTTCTGGATTCTATCATATATCTGTGTTCAAAAGGATCAAGGTTCTTGGATTTTGAGATCATGTGTTGTTAAAGAGAATTGCTATTGTTATGTGCTATTGAGTTAACTACAACCCATAGAGACCCTATAAACAATAGCCCTGAACCCTGCTATATTCTAAGCCAATCTCTCCATTTCTGATACACCTACTCCTATTGCCAGAGTCACTGCATCAAACCGACTCATTCAGGGTCTTCCTCCCTTGAGCTGACCCTCCACCCTTCCAAGTATGATGTCCTTCTCCAAAGACTTGTCTTTTCTCGCAATGTGCCCAAAGTATTTGGAGCAGAGCTTCACAATTTTTGCCTCCAAGAAGCAACCTTGTTTCACCCACCCTTTCCAGAACAGACTTGCTTGTTCTCCCAGCAGTCCATGGTATATTCAATAATCTATTCCAGCACTATAATCCAAAGGCATTGATTCTTCTTCCTCCTTCTCTTCCTCCTCCTCCTTCTTCTCCTCCTCCTCCTCCTCTTCCTCCTCCTTCCCTAATCATTAGTCATTGTCCAACTCTCAGATGCATAGCAAGCAATTGAAAAGGCCATGGATGGATCAGGACCACCTTAGGCTCAGGTTGGCCTTCTTGCTCTTTAGATCTCTGGAGAGGTCCTTGATAGCAGACTTTCCTAAAGTGACTTATGTTTTGATATCCTGACTGCTAGTGTCCAGAATGTTGGTTGTGGATCTGAGCAAGATGAAATTGTTAACAGTCTCAATCTTTTCTTCATCTGTCATGGTGCTGCAAAATGGCTCAGTGGTGAGAATCTTTGTTTTCTCAATGCTGAACTGAAATACATATTGAAGACTGCAGTCTTTGATTTTCTGTAGGAAACTCTTCAAGTTCTCCTCACTTTTGGAGAGTTAGGTTGTGTCATCATCATAACTCTGGTTATGATGAGTCTTCCTCCAATCCTGATGTCATATTCTTCTTCATAAAGTTTAGCTTCCTGGATGATCTAGTCTGAGTATATATGAAAACAGTATGGAGAAAGAATACAGCCTTAACATACTATTTTCTTGATTTTAAACTATACAGTGTTCCCTTGCTCTGTTTGTACAAGAGCTTCCTGGTTTAGGCTTTACATGAGTACAATCAAGTGTTCTGGGATTCTCATTTTTCTCAATGTTAGTCACAATTTGTTGTGATCACACAGTCAAATGCCTTTGCATAGTCAATAAAACACAAATGGAATCAACAAAGTTCTGATGATCTCATTACCATCAAATTTATTCCCACTGAGACCCTATATTGCTTCAAAACTGCCCCATAGGATTTCCAAAGCTGTTAATCTTTGTTGAAGCTGATTGCCTCATTTTCTGCCATGTGGTGGCTATTTACCTATTGAACTATTAACCTTTTGGTTACCAGTGAAGTGATTAACCACTGTACTACCAGGGCTCCAAATAAACTATAGATACACCAGACACATATTTTTAATTAATAAACAGAAAGGAATATTTTAAAAAAAGAATAGAAACTATGCCTGTGCAGGTCTGCAGGATGAAACTTGACTGCAAAATGTTTTCATTCTGCCAAAAAGGTAAAATAATGATTTTAGAATATCACCATTCTTACCTCCTACAAGTGGGATAATACTTTTCTACTCTGATTTTTCTCCCAATAATGTATTTGTCTTTTTAATCCTTAGTATTAATTTTCCCCTACCCTTTTCTGATAATTTATTTATAATTAATAACATTTTAAGTAAATTGAAGATTACATCAAAATATAATTCTTGATATTTCTTTATTTAGATCTAGAAACAATTTTCATTCCCTTTATTAACTGATGATGGTGCAATTTACATTCAGGTAAGAACATAAGTCATTTTGACTCCTTTCTTTTGTTACTCCTTCTTTTGTTGAAAATATCCTGCATACCACATTTCCACTATCAATCATGTGATTTTGGATGGATTCTGCCGATGAACATGTTGCCTGGATCCTGCTGCAAAAACTGGTCAAGTCCAACAGCCCGGTGTTTGTGATTTTTGGAGGGATAGAAACAAGCCCAAAATTGGCTAAGTTTTAGTTTTAAATCATTTGGATAAAAAAGGCAGAATTTAAAAGAAAGCTGAACCTGTTGGTTCTGTACCCATCTTACAGCTGAATGAAGTTAATATAGAGAAAATGTAAATGGAATACAAAGACCTGCTAGTTCTCATTAACAATGCTGTTGTGTACCATAGAATAAGAACTTACCCATAGCTAACCCTTCAGCATGTTTTCAGGGGATGGTGAATCACATGGGAAAAGATTGTTCATCTTTCTTTTTTAAAATTTTTTATTATTAATTATAATTAATGTTTACAGAGACTTTGGATTTCCCTTCATTCATTGTTACATTTTCTCCCTGTCCACCACTCCCCCTAGTTCGCTCTTCTCTTTGAAAAGTAAAAGAAAAATTCTTTCATTGTTATACAGTGTCCTTCCCCTCTCCCCAGAGTTCACTCCACTATGCAGCCTTCATTCTGGACTCCTGTCATGACAGTAATACCTAATTATATATCACTTTTAAACAGTTTTTGCCCTCATCTGTTTCAATGCAGTATACATAGTTTATCCTATCTTTCTAAGTCTCCTGTCAACCCCGATGTCAGTCCTATTTTAATGGCACTGTGCAATATTTGTCCTATTGGGACTGAGATGTTTCACTCATCTTTCTGCTGTGGAGCAGCTAGTGAATTTGAACCACATGATTTTGTTAGCAGTACCACTTCTTACCACTAAGCTAACAGTTGAGGCAGTTTCAACTACATGAACCCACAATATCCTCTTGTTACTCCAGTTTGAGTTAGTCAGTTTTGCATTTGGAATGAAAAGAACACTTTCAGCTGAAACTGGGGATTTGAATTTAGCTATAGTTACTGTATTTGAGTCAGGATGCATTAGTTTATTTTCTATCTATGCTTCTGATTGTTTAGTGACATTGAATCTATCACTTAATACTCCAAACTTAGCTGTAAAATACGGGTACTTCCAGTTCTATCAGTCTATGAATCAACTCATATTTGAGCATCTGGCTAAAAAGATTACAGTATGTCCTGAAATCCTTCCTCACCAAAATGCATGAAGTCTGTTTTATTTCAGCTGTCTACTCAGGAGGAACCAGGACTCATTTTCACAAGTGTCTGGCTTAACTCTGCTTAAGTGTTAGTGCCTCCTGCTAAAATAATTATGAAGTGGATTTGGGATATGGACAAGAACCTTCTTAGGTCTGCTATATTGTCCACAATTGAGCCAAAGTATGTCATTTCCAAGGGAAACCTGCCCATATGGGTCATTAATTTTATTCTTTAAATTTTTTTTAAAGCAATTGTTATGGAATGGCTTCTCTAGGGAATTTCCAGTAATCAATTGGTTAAAACATATCTTTTTAGAAATGCCAATTGTGTTTTAAAAATTAAGTATACAAACATATGTGATGCATTTTGTTACACACATTTTTCAGAGAGTTTTAAATTCAGTTGAGTTGTGGGAGAAGCCTGTTGTTATGCTAAGTCAAGTTAGAGTCAACTGGTAGCTGACACTCTAGTGGGATTTTAGAGGCCATGCGCCAATCTTTCTTCCACAGAACAGTTAGGACATTCAACCCCTTTGGGTTGGCAGTGCAGCTTATTGCCACCAGAATTCTCTTGCAGGGAGCTTAATTTCTGAGTAAAGGGACTTTAGTTAGTTCAGATTGTCCTTTTAAAAAAAATGCCTATAAAGTTTATTAGGTATTTACACTTTAGAAAGACACTGTACTGTTCTGAACTTAAATTTCTATAAAATGAAAATAACAAAATGTGTATCTTTTTAGGGTTCTTGAGGGAACACTGTTGGCATAGTGGTTTAACAAAAAGATTGTCACTTCAGTCTTACCCAGGCAGCTTTTTGGAAGGAAAATCCTCATAACTTACTCTTTAAAAAGAGTACTATTGTTGCTATGTACCCTTCAGTCATAGTGCATTCACAGCTGACTCTTCAGTAGGTTTTCAGATAACACAGATGTTATTTCAAATAACACAGGATGAGATTGCCCACCTTCTCCTGTGCAGCAACTGGTAGATTCAAACTACCTGCCTTTAGATTGATATCACAATTCTTTACCGTTAAGCCACTAAGCTAAGAAAATCCTAAAGAGTAAATTTTCCTCTATCACATAGGGTCACAATGTATCAAAGTCAACTTAATGACACCTAAAAATAACATGAGGATGAAATAAGAAGAAAGACACATTAAGTAGAATACCTGACATCAGACCACTTAGGAAGCATCATAAGCACATATGTCAAAATTACCTAGTTCCCTAGTGGTAAGAACCTGTGCTGCCATCCTGAATGCATGAATGCATGTGATTTGAATCCACTAGCTGCTCTGCAGAAGAATGGGCAGTCTCCTCCTTTGTGATTAACGACTTCTGAAAACCCACTGAAGGGTCAGCTAAGAGTCCATGTCAATTCTGACTCAACAATGCTCAACAGCAAAAATGTGGTAAGGAGTTGGACTGCCAACTCTAAAGCATACAGTTTAAATCCGCTAACTTCTCTGAGGGAGGAAGATAGACAGTCTCCTTCTATGAGATTTATTGCTTCTGAAGACTTGCTAGAGGTTCCGTTATGAACTGGTTCTGACTCAACAGTACATAACAACAAAATATGTATTATTTTTGTTTAAATTTATGTACCATCTCTAGTGAATGGTGAATGGATTGCTCTTGCCATTTCCTCTTGTATTTTATATATGTAATTCCGAAAAAAACAAACAAATAAATATAACAAATGAACAAAAAACCCTAAGGTAGCATGAATGGTTAAACGGTTAACTGTTAACCAAAATGTTGGTGGTTTGAACCCAGTCAGTGGTTCTGTAAAAGAAAGACCCGGCTATTTACCTCTATAAAGAAGTTAAGGAAACACCATAAGGAAATTCTACCGTCACATCAGATCATTCTGAGGCCAAATTGTCTGAATAGCACCTAGCAAAAATAAGGCAATTCCAAAACTGTGAAAAAGTTTTAAAGAACCTTGTTTATAATTTGTAAAGTAAATGATTTGAATTGTCTACTTAAATGAATTCTAGTGTTCAGATAACTTCCAAATGAAACAGCTCATTGTCCACTGGGAGGAAAAAACATATAAATCTAGACTTGCCCACATAATATCTGACTGGAAACACCAAGGGCCACAACAAACATAAAAATGAGTGATGGTTTAGTTGATCAGACCAAATCAACCAAGCCTAGATGTATAATTTTTTTTTCCATTTTTACCTTTAAATAGATATAATGATTACTCTATTTTTTATTTTTAATTATCAATATGTTTATTACCAGCATATATGTGTTGGTCACAAAAAAATCATGGTTAACCTTGAGGAGGATGGGAATTCCATACCACTTGATCATGTTTATGCAAAACCTATATTTGGACCAGGAAACAGTCCTCAGAACAGCACAGGGAAACACTGCATAATTCAAAATCAGGAAGTGAGTGTGTCAGGGATGCACCTTGTCTTCATATCTTTTCAATCTGTATACAGAACAGATAATTTGGAAGTCTGGGCTTTATGAGGAAGAATGCGGCATCAGGATTAGAGGAAGACTCAACTATCAACAACTTTAGTTATGCAGATGATACAACCTTGCTTGCTGAAACTGAGGTTTACTGAATTACTTGATGCAGAAGGTCAAGGATTGTAGTCTTCAATATAGACTGAAGATCAACATCAAGAAGACAAATATTCTCACCACTGGCCAACTTGCAGCACCAAGATGGATGGAGAAGAGATTTAGGTTGTTAACAGTTATAGCTTGCTCGGCTCCACAATCAAAACTCTTGGCACCAGCAGTCAGGAAATCAAAAGACAAATTGCATTAGGTAAATCTGCTTTTAGAGACCTTTTCAGAATACATAGAAGCAATGATATAATTATGGAGACTAATTTGTGCCTGATCCAGCCATGGTCTTTGCAATTACTTGCTGTGCATCAGAAAGCTGGATAATGACAAGGAATGATAGGAGAATTTATGCCTTTGAGTTGTGGTGCTGGAGAAGAGTCTTGAACAATCCATGGATCTCCAAGAAAACAAAGAGGTCTTGGAGAGAGTGAAAACAAGTTTCCTTGGAGACTAGGATTTTGAAGTTCTGTCTTACATATTTTGGATATATGGCCAGCAGGGACTGGTCCTTGGAGAAGGACATCATACTCTGAAGGGTGGAAGAACATCACAAGAAAGGAAGACACTGGATGAGATGGATTGATACAGTGACTAGAGCAATGAGTGTATGTGTATGTGTGTCGGAGTCAGTAAGACTGGTTCAGAACAGGGCAGGCTTCAGATCTATTGTCCTTATTGTACATAGGGCTGCTATGAGTTATAGACAACTTGATGGTACATAACTCTCTCTCATCTATATCTATATCATCTATACCTGTCTATATCTATATCATCTATAGCTATCTCTATAGATATCTATAGATAGATACATAGATAATTTTCCCTTCCTGATTTTCTACTACTTTTTATGCATGATGTGAATGGTCTTCTTTGTTGATAAGTCAGAATTTAGATATGATATCTGCTATAAATTTCCACAACTATCGTTTAAAGTTTTCCAAATTTATTTTTAATATTTTAAGTTATCATAAAGTTTCATGTTGGCAGTTCGAAATCTATGCTCAGCCTTGCTTTGTATGTAACATTTGTATGGACAAGCAATGAAAGCATTATATCTTGAAATATAAAAATAGTGTAAAACTAGAAGTAGACGAATTATCACTCATGGAAAGTCTTAACACTACAGTAGGAAAATGGAAGCAATGCAAATAAATTACTTCCCTCCTTTCCTCCAAAAAACTAAATTGTGTAATTACACTACTTGCTAGAACTACACATGAAATAAACTTAACATTTTTAAAATTTATGAATGGATTTTAATTTTTCAAAGTTAAATTGTTTCATTTGTCTCTAACTTTGACCCACACCATAGCAGAGAATTAAATTTTCTTTTGTTTCATCTTGTGTAGCATTGGTGGCACATTCTAAAACAGTGTCAAATGCTAGTGACAATGTATGAGTAAAAGATGAGAATTGTAATGTGTCCCTGTGGTATTAGCCTAACAGTTGGTCTTTTTAATAAGCTATTACAGTTAGCCCCCTCTGGTTTCCAGCTACCTTAACTGCAAACACATGGTATTGTAAATCATTAATAGCTGTGGGACTAGGATAAGAGAAAGAGTGCTTCTCACACTGAGGCACTTGAATTGCAATAGGCAAGACTTGAAGGAGACTGGGGCTGCTGAGAGTAAGATGCTACTGGTGAGACCCTAGTGATGATGCTGGAGAAACTGTGGCAGTGCTGTGGAGAAATGGTAGCAATGTGTGTCACCTAAGGCTTCTTGCATTTGTGCTGGTCACATTTGAAGCTTCTGCTCTTCTTGTCAGATGGGATGCTTGAAGGAGATGTTAACTTGTAATTGCTCTAACACAAATTCTGCTGGATGATGTGGATTTGACTGCAGAACTAAAATTAGAACCTGGACTCATTGAGAAATTGTGCCCTTGGATTGCTTGGTTAAAACTTGGATTTAAATTGGGTAATATTCTTTGCATCATCTGCTCTCTTACTTATTTCCCTAATAAACCTTATTCTCAGTGCCATAGCTGTGAGTAAACAATGATTAAATGGACCAGCTGCTGTGGCTCTAGAGGTACCATTGGACTCAGTTATTGGCTCTTTATCTTCTTTCTACTCTGGGGAGATGCGATGCTGTGCTATTCTTGCTCCCTCTGGCCCTTTCAGAGAGATACTCACAGCCTTTTCTCCCATTTTCAGCTCCTACTTAGGCAGTCCTCTGGAGACATAAATTAATTCAGCTATTCTTGAGAATATTCTGAAAATAAAGAAAAGATTGTGTCCACCTCATAATGCCTTAAACCACTCTTCAGAAGACAAACTTACTCACAAGTCAATTAGGGAGTTTGATGGAGCTCTTCACCAAATAGAGTATGATAGTTAGACGTTTCAAGCAATTTAAATGTTCTGTTATTGTTATGTTCCATTGAGTTGCCTGCAACTCATAGTGAATTTATGCACCAAACCTCTGAATTCTGCTCTGTCCCGAGTCACTCTCAGACTCCAGCACACTTAATCTCATTGCTCCAGTTACTGTTTCAATCCATTTCCTTCAAGGTCTTCTTCTCTTGCACTGTCTCTCTACCGTTCCAAATATTATGTCCTTCTCCAAGAACTGGTCCCTCCTGGGTCCATGCCTAAAGTCTGTGAAACAATATCAAAATCCTTGCCTCTAAGGAGAAATTTGGTTTCACCCTCTCTAGATTAGACCTATTTGTTCTCCTGGCAGTTCATGGCATGTTTACTATTCTTTACCAGTATCACAACTGAAAGGAATCAGTTCTTCTTCTGTCAACCTTAGTGATTTTCCAGATCTTTGATGCATAGCAAGTAATTTTGAAGACAGTGGCCTGGATCAGTCACATTTTAGTCTTTAGACTGGCATTATTGCTCTTTAGCATATTAAAGAGGTCCCTGACAACAGATTTTCCCAATGCAATTCAACTTTTGATTTCCTGACTGATGGTGCCAAGAGTGTTGATTGTGGAGTTGAGAAAGCTGAGATTACTAACAATCTCAATCTCTTCTTCATCCATTATGCTGCTTCCAATCGGCCTAGTGGTGAGCAGAATTGTCTTCTTGATGTTAAACTTGATGTTAAGTTTTCTCAGAACAGTCTGAGACAGAAATCCTTCCTTAAAGCTAATGCCTAAAATTTGGACTCAGACTCCTAAACTAAAGACTGGCAGCAGTGCAAGGCATCACACTAGTGAATTGAGACCTAAGCTATCATATCAAGGATTGGATAGGGGGAACAGGGTGATGAATGGGGTAAACAGGAGTGAAAGGGGTTGCTAGTGGAGGAAGGAAATGGATAGGTCAAGATAGATGTGCCAAGGCTGGGGGTGGGAGGGTGACATTGAATCTACTAGTTACTTCTGTAATGTAGAAATGCCCTTCATCTGATATTTTCTATAAAATGTTTGTCAGAGACTGTTCTTTTTTTTCTATATTTATATTTTATTAATTTTTATAAACATTT
>NW_006399944.1:1439493-1440035 GCF_000299155.1 Elephantulus edwardii | reverse complement strand
TGACAGAAATACCTAGTTATATATCTCTTTTAAACAGTTTTCTCCCTCCTCTGTTTCAGTGCAGTATACATTATTGAACCTATCTTACTCAGTCTTTCCCCAACCCCAAGGACAGTCCCATTCTACAACAGTGGCATCATGTAATATTTGTGTCAGAGACTGTTCTAAAGCTGATCTTTCAAAGTGAGACAGACTAGAAGAAGAATTGGCCATTCACTTCCAAAATAACAAGCCCTCAAAAAATCCCTATGCACAATTTAAGAGTATATTTCAAATAAACAAACAGACAAACAAACAAAAACACCAAATGTGTTCAGTGCATAGTGTAGTAAAGCTAACCACAAAATTTATATGTATTTCTCTATATATAGTTATTGTTGTTGTTGATTGCCTTTGAGTCAAGCACAACTCATAGTGATGCTATGAACAAAAAAACTGAAGCCTTTTATAAGTATCAACATTTATCTAAGTTCACAGAGTTTCCAGAGGCATGTTGTTTAGGAACTGGATGCCACTCATGCTTCTAGATAGATAGATAGATA